>NC_080050.1:14777491-14870793 GCF_026212465.1 Amaranthus tricolor | reverse complement strand
CGCTTAAAAACGCATAAAATCGCAACTTAACACGTAATTTCTAGCATATGACTATGAGGTTAAATTCTAACCACTTCAACACAATATAACAAATAGTATTGTGTGCCAAGTTTCGTGCAAAACAAACCAAGTTGAGCTACTTTATGCGCAAACGTGCCTAAAACGCTTAAAGACGCATAAAATCGCAACTTAACACGTAATTTCTAGCATATGACTATGATTTTCAATTCTAACCACTTCAAAACAATCATATATAGAAAATAGTGTTGTGTGCAAAGTTTCGTGCAAAACAAACCAAGTTTGAGCTACTTTATGCGCAAAAGTGCCTAAAACGCTTAAAAACGCATAAAATCGCAACTTAACACGTAATTTCTAGCATATGACTATGATTTTCAATTCTAACCACTTCAAAACAATCATATATAGAAAATAGTGTTGTGTGCCAAGTTTCGTGCAAAACAAGCCAAGTTTGAGCTACTTTATGCGCAAAAGTGCCTAAAACGCTTAAAAACGCATAAAATCGCAAATTAACACGTAATTTCTAGCATATGACTATGATTTTCAATTCTAACTACTTAAACACAATAATATATATCAAATATTTTTGTGTTCCAAGATTCGTGCATAACAAACCAAGTTTGATCTTTAGGCGCAAAAGTATAAAAAACAGTTCAAATCGCATAAAATCGAAACATAACACGTAATTTCTAGCATATGGCTATGATTTTCAATTCTAACCATTTCAACACAATAATATAGACCAAATAGTTTTGTGTGCCAAATTTCGAGCAAAACAAACCAAGTTTGAGCTACTTTATGCATAAAAGTGCCAAAAACACTTAAAACGCATAAAATCGCAACTTAACTCGTAATTTCTAGCATATGACTATGATTTTTAATTCTCACCACTTAAACACAATAATATATACAAAATAGTTTTGTGTACTAAGTTTCGTGCAAAACAAACCAAGTTTGAGCTACTTTATGCGTAAAAGTGCCAAAAACGCTTAAAAACGCATAAAATCGCAACTTAACACGTAATTTCTTGCATTTATACGACAATGATTTTTAATTCTAAACACTTCAACAAAATAATATATTCCAAATAATGTTGTGTGCCAAGTTTCGTGCAAATCTGATACAAATGTGGTTGTATCGAATGAAGATACCAAAAGAGCCCACACAAGGTTGCATAGGCTGCATACAAACCTTACAGAACAAGTCATGGCTTCAGAACACCTTGCACGACACATGAAGACCAAACCTATGCATCCTGGACCTAGGCTAAAGTGGAAATGGAATCTTGGTACTTGGATCTAGCTATCAAGGTTCTAAAAAAATTTTAACAATCCTCGTGGACTCCTAGAAGCTGATCGACAGTTTGCTAGATCAGAATTGTCTAAGTGTTTTTTTGTTTTTTGTTTCTGTTTTAATTTCCAATGTAATAGCATGTGCGTTTTAATTAGGCGTGTGCTAATATATCCGTTATGTTAGTTGAGAGCTCTATATAAGGAGAGCATCACTTGTGTAAAAAAGGTTGAACAACTTGTGTTTCAAATTTAATCAATGTAATATCGAGGTATTTCTGAACATTAATTCTTGGTTTTGTATGTGGTTGTTTCGTGTTGTTTTCATTATCATTTGTATTTTTTTTCTGTGTCATTAATCGAAGCTTCCACACAACATTAAACCTTGCACAACCAGGGCCTTAATCAGCTCCAGTTTCGCATTAAACCTTAAACCTTTTGAGCTACTTTATGCGCAAAAGTCCCAAAACGGTTAAAAACCCTTAAAATTGCAACTTGATATGTAATTTCTAATATATGACAATGATTTTCAAATGTAACGACTTCAACACAATAATATATACCAAATAGTGTTATGTGCCAAGTTTCGTGCAAAACAAACCAAGTTGAGCTACTTTATGCGCAAACGTGCCTAAAACGCTTAAAGACGCATAAAATCGCAACTTAACACGTAATTTCTAGCATATGACTATGATTTTCAATTCTAACCACTTCAAAACAATCATATATAGAAAATAGTGTTGTGTGGCAAGTTTCGTGCAAAACAAACCAAGTTTGAGCTACTTTATGCGCAAAAGTGCCAAAAACGCTTAAAAACGCATAAAATCGCAACTTAACACGTAAATTCTAGCATATGACTATGAGGTTAAATTCTAACCACTTCAACAATATACCAAATAGTGTTGTGTGCCAAGTTTCGTGCAAAACAAACCAAGTTGAGCTACTTTATGCGCAAACGTGCCTAAAACGCTTAAAGACGCATAAAATCGCAACTTAACACGTAATTTCTAGCATATGACTATGATTTTCAATTCTAACCACTTCAAAACAATCATATATAGAAAATAGTGTTGTGTGCCAAGTTTCGTGCAAAACAAACCAAGTTTGAGCTACTTTATGCGCTGAAGTGCCTAAAACGCTTAAAAACGCATAAAATCGCAACTTAACACGTAATTTCTAGCATATGACTATGATTTTGAATTCTAACTACTTAAACACAATAATATATATCAAATATTGTTGTGTGCCAAGATTCTTGCATAACAAACCAAGTTTGATCTTTAGGCGCAAAAGTATAAAAAACAGTTCAAATCGCAAAATCGAAACATAACACGTAATTTCTAGCATATGTCTATGATTTTCAATTCTAACCATTTCAACACAATAATATAGACCAAATAGTTTTGTGTGCCAAATTTCGTGCAAAACAAACTAAGTTTGAGCTACTTTATGTGTAAAAGTGCCAAAAACGCTTAAAAACGCATAAAATCGCAACTTAACTCGTAATTTCTAGCATATGACTATGATTTTCCATTCTAACCACTTCAACACAATCATATATAGAAAATAGTGTTGTGTGCCAAGTTTCGTGCGAAACAAACCAGGTTTAAGCTACTTTATGCGCAAAAGTGCCTAAAACGCTTAAAAACGCATAAAATCGCAACTTAACACGTAATTTCTAGCATATGACTATGATTTTCAATTCTAACTACTTAAACACAATAATATATACCAAATAGTGTTGTGTTCCAAGATTCGTGCATAACAAACCAAGTTTGAACTTTAGGCGCAATAGTACAAAAAACAGTTCAAATCGCATAAAATCGAAACATAACACGTAATTTCTAGCATATGGCTATGATTTTCAATTCTAACCATTTCAACACAATAATTTAAACCAAATAGTTTTGTTTGCCAAATTTCGTGCAAAACAAACCAAGTTTGAGCTACTTTATGCATAAAAGTGCCAAAAACGCTTAAAAACGCATAAAATCGCAACTTAACTCGTAATTTCTAGCATATGACTATGATTTTTAATTCTCACCACTTAAACACAATAATATATACAAAATAGTTTTGTGTCCTAAGTTTCGTGCAAAACAAACCAAGTTTGAGCTACTTTATGCGTAAAAGTGCCAAAAACGCATAAAAACGCAAAAAATCGCAACTTAACACGTAATTTCTAGCATATGACTATGATTTTCAATTCTAACTACTTAAACACAATAATATATACGTAATAGTGTGGTGTGCCAAGATTCGTGCATAACAAACCAAGTTTGAACTTTATGCGCAAAAGTACAAAAAACAGTTCAAATCGCATAAAATCGAAACATAACACGTAATTTCTAGCATATGAATACGATTTTCAACTCTAACCACTTCAACACAATAATATAGACCAAATAGTTTTGTGTGCCAAGTTTCGTGCAAAACAAACCAAGTTTGAGCTACTTTATGCGTAAATGTGCCAAAAACGCTTAAAAACGCATAAAATCGCAACTTAACTCGTAATTTCTAGCATATGACTATGATTTTCAATTCAAACCACTTCAACACAATAATATATACCAAATAATCTTGTGTGCCATGTTTTGTGCAAAACAAACAAAGTTTGAGCTAGTTTATGCGCAAAAGTGCCAAAAACGATTAAAAACCTTAAAATCGCAACTTAACAAGTAATTTCTAGCATATATACGAGAATGATTTTCAATTCTAACTACTTCAACACAATAATATATTCCAAATAATGTTGTGTGCCAAGTTTGATGCAAATCTGATACTAATATGGTTGTACCGAATGAAGATACCAAAAGGACCCACACAAGGCTGCATAGGCTGCATACAAACCTTACAGAACAGGTCATGGCTTCAGAACAGGACAGCAGCAAACTAGTGACCAAAGCACCTTGCACGACACGTGAAGACCAAACCAATGCATCCTGGACCTAGGCTAAAGTGGAAATGGAATCTTGGTACTTGGATCTAGCTATCATGGTCCTAAAAAAATTTTAACAATCCTCGTGGACTCCTAGAAGCTGAGCTGAAGGAGAGCTGATCGACAGTTTGCTAGATCAGAATTGTCTAAGTGTTTTTTTGTTTTTTGTTTCTGTTTTAATTTCCAATGTAATAGCACGTGTGTTTTAATTAGGCGTGTACTAATATATCCGTTATGTTAGTTGAGAGCTCTATATAAGAAGAGCATCACTTGTGTAAAAAAGGTTGAACAACTTGTGTTTCAAATTTAATCAATGTAATATCGAGGTATTTCAGAACATTAATCCTTGGTTTTGTATGTGGTTGTTTCGTGTTGTTTTCATTATCATTTTTAGTTTTTGTCTGTGTCATTAATCGAAGCTTCCGCACAACATTAAACCTTGCATAACCAAGGCCTTAATCAGCTCCAGTTTCGCATCAAAATCAAACCAAGTTTGAGCTACTTTATGCGCAAAAGTGCCAAAACGGTTAAAAACCCTTAAAATTGCAACTTGACACGTAATTTCTAGCATATGACAATGATTTTAAAATCTAACGACTTCAACACAATAATATATACCAAATAGTGTTGTGTGCCAAGTTTCGTGCAAAACAAATCAAGTTTGAGCTACTTTATGCGCAAAAGAGCCTAAAACGCTTAAAAACGCATAAAATCGCAACTTAACACGTAATTTCTAGCATATGACTATGATTTTCAATTCTAACCACTTCAACACAATCATATATAGAAAATAGTGTTGTGTGCCAAGTTTCGTTCAAAACAAACCAAGTTTGAGCTACTTTATGCGCAAAGTGCCTAAAACGCTTAAAAACGCATAAGATCGCAACTTAACACGTAATTTCTAGCATATGACTATGATTTTCAATTCTAACCACTTCAACACAATCATATATAGCAAATAGTGTTGTGTGCCAAGTTTCGTGCAAAACAAACTAAGTTTGAGCTACTTTATGCGCAAAGTGCCTAAAACGCTTAAAAACGCATAAAATCGCAACTTAACACGTAATTACTAGCATATGAATATGATTTTTAACTCTAACCACCTCAACACAATAATATATACCAAATAGTGTTGTGTGCCAAGTTTTGTGCAAAACAAACCAAGTTTGAGCTACTTTATGCGTAAAAGTACCAAAAACGCTTAAAAACGCATAAGATCGCAACTTAACTAATAATTTCTAGCATATAACTATGATTTTCAAATCAAACCACTTCAACACAATAATTAATATCAAAAAATCTTATGTGCCATCTTTCGTGCAAAACAAACAAAGTTTGAGCTACTTTATGCGCAAAAGTGCCAAAAACGCTTAAAAACCTTTAAAATTGCAACTTAACACGTAATTTCTAGCATATATACGACAATGATTTACCATTCTAACCACTTCAACACAATAATATATACCAAATAATGTTGTGTGCAAAGTTTCGTGCAAATCTGATACAAATGTGGTTGTATCGAATGAAGATACCAAAGGAGCCCACACAAGGCTGCATAGGCTACATATAGACCACACAGAACAGGTCATGGCTTCAGAACAGGACAGCAGCAAACTATCGACCAGACCACCATGCACGACACATGGAGACCAAACCTATGCATCCAGGACCTAGGCTAAAGTGAAAATGGAATCTTGGTACTTTGATCTAGCTATCAAGGTCCTAAAAAAATTGTAACAATCCTCATGGACTCCTAGAAGGTGTGCAGAAGGAGAGCTGATCATAATTGTCTAAGTGTTTTTTTTTGTTTCTGTTTTAAGTGCCAATGTAATAGCACGTGTGTTTTAATTAGGCGTGTGCTAATATAGCCGTTATGTTAGTTGAGAGCTATATATAAGGAGAGCCTCACTTGTGTAATAAACGTTGAACAAGTTATGTTTAAGATTCAATCAAAGTAATATAGAGGTATTTCAGAACATTAATCCTTTGTTTTGTGTGTGGTTGTTTCGTGTTCTTCTCATGATCTTTTGTAGTTTTTGTCTGTGTCATTTATCGAAGCTTCCGCACAACATTAATCCTTGCATAAGCAAGGCCTTAATCAGCCCCAATTTCGCATCAAAATTAAACCAAGTTTGAGCTACTTTATGCGCAAAAGTGCCAAAAACGGATAAAAACCCTTAAAATTGAAACTTGACACATAATTTCTAGCATATGACAATGATTTTCAGTTCTAACCACTTCAACACAATAATATATACCAAATAGTGTTGTGTGCCAAGTTTCATGCAAAAAAAACCAAGTTTGAGCTACTTTAAGCGCAAAACTGCCTAAAACACTTAAAAACGCATAAAATCGCAACTTAACATGTAAGTTCTAGCATATGACTATGATTTTTAATTTTAACCACTTCAACACAATAATATATACCTAATAGTGTTGTGTGCCAAGTTTCGTGAAAAACAAACCAAGTTTGAGCTACTTTATGCGCAAAAGTGCCTAAAACGCTTAAAAACGCATAAAATCACAACTTAATACGTAATTTCTAGCATATGACTATGATTTTCAATTCTAACCACATAAACACAATAATATATACAAAATATTTTTGTGTGCTAAGTTTCGTGCAAAACAAACCAAGTTTGAGCTACTTTTCCGCAAAAGTGCCAAAAACGGTTAAAAACGCATAAACTCGCAGCATAACACGTAATTTCTAGCATATGGATATGATTTTAAATTCTAACCACTTGAACACAATAATATATACCAAATAGTATTGTGTGCCAAGTTTCGTGCAAAACAAACCAAGTTTGAGCTACTTTATGCGCAAAAGTGCAAAAAACGATTAAAAACCCTTAAAATCACAATTTAACACGTAATTTCAAGCATATATACGACAAAGATTTTCAATTCTAACCACTTCAACACAATAATAAATACCAAATAATGTTGTGTGCCAAGTTTCGTGAAAATTTTATACAAATGTGGTTTTATCGAATGAAGATACCAGAGGAGCCCACACAAGGCTGCATAGGCTACATACAGACCTTATAGAACAGGTCATGGCTTCAGAATAGGACAGCAGCAAACTAGCGACCAGACCACCATGCACGACACATGGAGACCAAACTTATGCATCCAGGACCTAGGCTAAAGTGGAAATGGAATCTTGGTACTTGGATCTAGCTATCAAGGTCCTAAAAATATTCTAACAATCCTCGTGGACTCGTAGAAGCAGAGCTGCAGGAGGGCTGCTCGATAGTTTGCTAGATCAGAATTGTCCAAGTGTTTTTTTGTTTTCTGTTTCTGTTTTAAGTGCCAACGTAATATCACGTGCATTTTAATTAGGCGTGTGGTAATACATTTGTTATGTTAGTTGAGAGCTCTATATAAGGAGAGCCTCACTTGTGTAATAAACGCTAAACAACTTATGTTTCAGATTTAATCAAAATAATATAGAGGTATTTCAAAACATTAATCCTTGGTTCTGTTTGTGGTTGTTTCGTGTTCTTTTCATGATCATTTGTAGTTTTTGTCTGTGTCATTAATCGAAGCTTCCGCACAACATTAATCCTTGCATAACCAAGGCCTTAATCAGCCCCAGTTTCGCATCAAAACCAAACCAAGTTTGAGCTACTTTATGCGCAAAAGTGCCAAAAACGGTTAAAAACCCTTAAAATCGAATCTTGATACGTAATTTCAAGCATATGAAAATTATTTTCAATTCTAACCACTTCAACACAATAATATATACCAAATAGTGTTGTGTGCCAAGTTTCGTGAAAAACAAACCAAGTTTGAGCGACTTTATGCGCAAAAGTGCCAAAACGGTTAAAAACCCTTAAAATTGCAACTTGACACGTAATTTCTAGCATATGACAATGATTTTAAAATCTAACGACTTCAACACAATAATATATACCAAATAGTGTTGTGTGCCAAGTTTCGTGCAAAACAAATCAAGTTTGAGCTACTTTATGCGCAAAAGAGCCTAAAACGCTTAAAAACGCATAAAATCGCAACTTAACACGTAATTTCTAGCATATGACTATGATTTTCAATTCTAACCACTTCAACACAATCATATATAGAAAATAGTGTTGTGTGCCAAGTTTCGTTCAAAACAAACCAAGTTTGAGCTACTTTATGCGCAAAGTGCCTAAAACGCTTAAAAACGCATAAGATCGCAACTTAACACGTAATTTCTAGCATATGACTATGATTTTCAATTCTAACCACTTCAACACAATCATATATAGCAAATAGTGTTGTGTGCCAAGTTTCGTGCAAAACAAACTAAGTTTGAGCTACTTTATGCGCAAAGTGCCTAAAACGCTTAAAAACGCATAAAATCGCAACTTAACACGTAATTACTAGCATATGAATATGATTTTTAACTCTAACCACCTCAACACAATAATATATACCAAATAGTGTTGTGTGCCAAGTTTTGTGCAAAACAAACCAAGTTTGAGCTACTTTATGCGTAAAAGTACCAAAAACGCTTAAAAACGCATAAGATCGCAACTTAACTAATAATTTCTAGCATATAACTATGATTTTCAAATCAAACCACTTCAACACAATAATTAATATCAAAAAATCTTATGTGCCATCTTTCGTGCAAAACAAACAAAGTTTGAGCTACTTTATGCGCAAAAGTGCCAAAAACGCTTAAAAACCTTTAAAATTGCAACTTAACACGTAATTTCTAGCATATATACGACAATGATTTACCATTCTAACCACTTCAACACAATAATATATACCAAATAATGTTGTGTGCAAAGTTTCGTGCAAATCTGATACAAATGTGGTTGTATCGAATGAAGATACCAAAGGAGCCCACACAAGGCTGCATAGGCTACATATAGACCACACAGAACAGGTCATGGCTTCAGAACAGGACAGCAGCAAACTATCGACCAGACCACCATGCACGACACATGGAGACCAAACCTATGCATCCAGGACCTAGGCTAAAGTGAAAATGGAATCTTGGTACTTTGATCTAGCTATCAAGGTCCTAAAAAAATTGTAACAATCCTCATGGACTCCTAGAAGGTGTGCAGAAGGAGAGCTGATCATAATTGTCTAAGTGTTTTTTTTTGTTTCTGTTTTAAGTGCCAATGTAATAGCACGTGTGTTTTAATTAGGCGTGTGCTAATATAGCCGTTATGTTAGTTGAGAGCTATATATAAGGAGAGCCTCACTTGTGTAATAAACGTTGAACAAGTTATGTTTAAGATTCAATCAAAGTAATATAGAGGTATTTCAGAACATTAATCCTTTGTTTTGTGTGTGGTTGTTTCGTGTTCTTCTCATGATCTTTTGTAGTTTTTGTCTGTGTCATTTATCGAAGCTTCCGCACAACATTAATCCTTGCATAAGCAAGGCCTTAATCAGCCCCAATTTCGCATCAAAATTAAACCAAGTTTGAGCTACTTTATGCGCAAAAGTGCCAAAAACGGATAAAAACCCTTAAAATTGAAACTTGACACATAATTTCTAGCATATGACAATGATTTTCAGTTCTAACCACTTCAACACAATAATATATACCAAATAGTGTTGTGTGCCAAGTTTCATGCAAAAAAAACCAAGTTTGAGCTACTTTAAGCGCAAAACTGCCTAAAACACTTAAAAACGCATAAAATCGCAACTTAACATGTAAGTTCTAGCATATGACTATGATTTTTAATTTTAACCACTTCAACACAATAATATATACCTAATAGTGTTGTGTGCCAAGTTTCGTGAAAAACAAACCAAGTTTGAGCTACTTTATGCGCAAAAGTGCCTAAAACGCTTAAAAACGCATAAAATCACAACTTAATACGTAATTTCTAGCATATGACTATGATTTTCAATTCTAACCACATAAACACAATAATATATACAAAATATTTTTGTGTGCTAAGTTTCGTGCAAAACAAACCAAGTTTGAGCTACTTTTCCGCAAAAGTGCCAAAAACGGTTAAAAACGCATAAACTCGCAGCATAACACGTAATTTCTAGCATATGGATATGATTTTAAATTCTAACCACTTGAACACAATAATATATACCAAATAGTATTGTGTGCCAAGTTTCGTGCAAAACAAACCAAGTTTGAGCTACTTTATGCGCAAAAGTGCAAAAAACGATTAAAAACCCTTAAAATCACAATTTAACACGTAATTTCAAGCATATATACGACAAAGATTTTCAATTCTAACCACTTCAACACAATAATAAATACCAAATAATGTTGTGTGCCAAGTTTCGTGAAAATTTTATACAAATGTGGTTTTATCGAATGAAGATACCAGAGGAGCCCACACAAGGCTGCATAGGCTACATACAGACCTTATAGAACAGGTCATGGCTTCAGAATAGGACAGCAGCAAACTAGCGACCAGACCACCATGCACGACACATGGAGACCAAACTTATGCATCCAGGACCTAGGCTAAAGTGGAAATGGAATCTTGGTACTTGGATCTAGCTATCAAGGTCCTAAAAATATTCTAACAATCCTCGTGGACTCGTAGAAGCAGAGCTGCAGGAGGGCTGCTCGATAGTTTGCTAGATCAGAATTGTCCAAGTGTTTTTTTGTTTTCTGTTTCTGTTTTAAGTGCCAACGTAATATCACGTGCATTTTAATTAGGCGTGTGGTAATACATTTGTTATGTTAGTTGAGAGCTCTATATAAGGAGAGCCTCACTTGTGTAATAAACGCTAAACAACTTATGTTTCAGATTTAATCAAAATAATATAGAGGTATTTCAAAACATTAATCCTTGGTTCTGTTTGTGGTTGTTTCGTGTTCTTTTCATGATCATTTGTAGTTTTTGTCTGTGTCATTAATCGAAGCTTCCGCACAACATTAATCCTTGCATAACCAAGGCCTTAATCAGCCCCAGTTTCGCATCAAAACCAAACCAAGTTTGAGCTACTTTATGCGCAAAAGTGCCAAAAACGGTTAAAAACCCTTAAAATCGAATCTTGATACGTAATTTCAAGCATATGAAAATTATTTTCAATTCTAACCACTTCAACACAATAATATATACCAAATAGTGTTGTGTGCCAAGTTTCGTGAAAAACAAACCAAGTTTGAGCGACTTTATGCGCAAAAGTGCTTAAAATGCTTAAAAACACATAAAATCGCAACTTAACATGTAATTTCTAGCATATCACTATGATTTTCAATTCTATCCACTTCAACACAAAAATATATACCTAATGGTGTTGTGTGCCAAGTTTCATGAACAACAAACCAAGTTTGAGCTATTTTATGCGCAAAAGTGCTAAAAACGCTTAAAAACTCTTAAAATCGTAACTTAACACGTAATTTCTAGCATATATATGACAATTTTTTTCAAATCTAACCACTTCAACACAATAATATATTCCAAATAATGTTGTGTGCCAATTTTCGTGCAAATCTGATACAAATGTGGTTGTATCGAATGAAGATACCAAAAGGGCCCACACAAGGCTACATAGGCTACATACAAACCTTACAAAATAGGTCATGGCTTCAGAACAGGATAGCAGCAAACTAGCGACCAGACCACCTTGCACGACACGTGAAGACCAAACCTATGCATCCGGGACCTAGGCTAAAGTGGAAATGTAATCTTGGTACATGGATCTAGCTATCAAGGTCCTAAAAAAATTGTAACAATCCTCGTGGACTCCTAGAAGCTGAGATGAAGGAGAGCTGCTCGACAGTTTGCTAGATTAGAATTGTCTAAGTGTTTTTTTTTCTGATCTGATTTAACTGCCAATGTAATAGCACGTGCATTTTAATTAGGCGTGTGCTAATATAGCCGTTATGTTAGTTGATAGCTATATATAAGGAGAGCCTCACTTGTGTAATAAACGTTGAACAACTTATTTTTCAGATTTAATCAAAGTAATTTAGATGTATTTCAGAACATTAATCCTTTGTTTTGTTTGTGGTTGTTTCATGTTATTTTCATGATCATTTGTAGTTTTTCTCTGTGTCATTTATCGAAGCTTCCGCACAATATTAATCCTTGCATAACCAAGGCCTTAATCAGCCCCAGTTTCGCATCAAATTAAACCAAGTTTGAGCTACTTTATGCGCAAAAGTCCCTAAAACGCTTAAAAACGCATAAAATCGCAACTTAACACATAATTTCTAGCATATGACTATGATTTTCAATTCTAACCACTTCAACACAATCATATATAGCAAATAATGTTGTGTGCCAAGTTTCGTGCAAAACAAACAAAGTTTGAGCTACTTTATGCGCAAAGTGCCTAAAACGCTTAAAAACACATAAAATCGCAACATAACACGTAATTTCTAGCATATGAATATGATTTTCAACTCTAACCACTTCAACACAATAATATATACCAAATAGTGTTGTGTGCCAAGTTTCGTGCAAAACAAACCAAGTTTGAGCTACTTTATGCGTAAAAGTGCCAAAAACGCTTTAAAACGCATAAAATCGCAACTTCACTAATAATTTCTAGCATATGACTATGATTTTCAATTCAAGCCACTTCAACACAATAATAAATACCAAATAATGTTGTGTGCCAACTTTCGTGCAAAACAAACCAAGTTTGAGCTACTTTATGCGCAAAAGTGCCAAAAACGTTTAAAAACCCTTAAAATTGAAACTTAACACGTAATTTCTAGTATATATACGACAATGATTTACCATTCCAACCACTTCCACACAATAATATATACCAAATAATGTTGTGTGCCAAGTTTCGTGCAAATCTAATACAAATGTGGTTGTATAGAATGATGATACCAAAGCAGCCCACACAAGGCTGCATAGGCTGCATACAAACCACACAGAACAGGTCATGGCTTCAGAACAGGACAGCAGCAAACTAGCGACCAGTCCACCTTGTACCACACGTGGAGACCAAACCTATGCATCCAGGACCTAGGCTAAAGTGGAAATGGAATCTTGGTACTTTGATCTAGCTATCAAGGTCCTAAAAAATTTCTAACAAGCCTCGTGGACTCTTAGAAGCTGAGCTGAAGGAGGGCTGCTGGATAGTTTGCTAGATCAGAATTGTCCAAATGTTTTTTTGTTTTTTTTTTGTTTTAAGTGCCAACGTAATAGCACGTGCGTTTTAATTAGGCGTGTGGTAATATAGTTGTTATGTTAGTTGAGAGCTCTATATAAGGAGAGCCTCACTTGTGTAATAAACGTTAAACAACTTATGTTTCAGATTTAATCAAAATAATATAGAGATATTTCAGAACATTAATCCTTGGTTCTGTTTGTGGTTGTTTCGTGTTCTTTTCATGATCATTTGTAGTTTTTGTCTGTGTCATTAATCGAAGCTTCCGCACAACATTAATCCTTGCATAACAAAGGCCTTAATCAGCCCCAGTTTCGCATCAAAATCAAACCAAGTTTGAGCTACTTTATTTTCAAGCATATGAAAATTATTTTCATTTCTAACCACTTCTACACAATAATATATACCTAATAGTTTTGTGTGCCAAGTTTCGTGCAAAACAAACTAAGTTTGAGCTACTTTATGCGCAAAGTGCCTAAAACGCTTAAAAACGCATAAAATCACAACTAAACACGTAATTTCTAGCATATGACTATGATTTCAAATTTTAACCACTTCAACACAATGATATATACCAAATTGTGTTGTGTGCCAAGTTTCGTGCAAAACAAACCAAGTTTGAGCTACTTTATGCGCAAAAGTGCCAAAAACGGTTAAAAACCCTTAAAATCACAGCTTAAAACGTAATTTCTAGCATATGACTATGATTTTCAATTCTAACCACTTCAACAAAATAATATATAACAAATAGTCTTGTAGGCCAAGTTTTGTGCAAAACAAACCAAGTTTGAGCTACTTTATGCGCAAAAGTGCCTAAAACGCTTAAAAACGCATATAATCACAACTTAATACGTAATTTCTTGCATATGACTATGATTTTCAATTCTAACCACTTAAAAACAATAATATATACAAAATAGTGTTGTGTGCTCAGTTTCGTGTAAAACATACCAAGTTTGAGCTACTTTATGCGCAAAAGTGCCAAAAATGGTTAAAAACACATAAAATCGCAACATAACACGTAATTTCTAGCATATGGATATGATTTTCAATTCTAACAACTTGAACAAAATAACTTATCCCAATTAGTGTTGTTTGCCATGTTTCGTGCAAAACAAACCAAGTTTGAGTTACTTTATGCGCAAAAGTGCCAAAAACGGTTAAAAACGCATAAAATCGCAAAAGAACACGTAATTTCTATCATATGGCTATGATTTTCAATTCTAACAACTTAAACACAATAATATATACCAAATAGTTTTTTGTTCCAACTTTCGTGCAAAATAAACCAAGTTTGAGCTATTTTATGTGCAAAAGTGTCAAAAACGCTTAAAAACGCATGAAATCGCAACTTAACACGTAATTTCTAGCATATGACTATGATTTTCAATTCAAACCACTTCAACACTATAATATATACCAAATAATCTTGTGTGCCATGTTTCGTGCAAACCAAACAAAGTTTGAGCTACTTTAAGCGCAAAAGTGTCAAAAGCGCTTAAAAACCCTTAAAATCGCAAATTAACACGTAATTTCTAGCATATATACGACAATGATTTTTAATTCTAACCACTTCAACACAATAATATATACCAAATAATGTTGTGTGCCAAGCTTCGTGCAAATCTTATACAAATAGGTTTTATCGAATGAAGATACCAAAGTTGCCCACACAAGGCTGCATAGGCTGCATACAGACCTTACAGAACAGGTCATGGCTTCAGAACAGGACAGCAGCAAACTAGCGACCATACCACTTTGCACGACACATGGAGACCAAATCTATGCATCCGGGACCTTGGTAAAGTGGAAATGGAATCTTGGTACTTGGATCTAGCTATCAAGGTCCTAAAACAATTATAAAAACCCTCATAGACTCCTAGAAGCTGAGCTGAAGGAGGGTTGCCCGACAATTTGCAAGATTAGAATTGTCTAAGTATTTTTTTTGTTTACTGTTTCTATTTTAAGTGCCATTTTAATAGCACGTGCATTTTAATTAGGCGTGTGGTAATATAGCTGTTATGTTAGTTGAGAGCTCTATATTAGGAGACCCTCACTTGTGTAATAAACGTTGAACAACATATGTTTCTCATTTAATCAAAGTAATATAGAGGTATTTCAGAACATTAATCCTTGGTTCTATTTGTGGTTGTTTTGTGTTCTTTTAATGATCATAAATCGAAGCTTCCGCACAACATTAATCCTTGCATAATCAAGGCCTTAATCAGCCCCAGTTTTACTTCAAAATTAAACCAAGTTTGAGCTACTATATGCGCAAAAGTGCCAAAAACGGTTAAAAACCCTTAAAATCGCAACTTGACACGTAATTTCTAACATATGACAATGATTTTCAATTTTAACCACTTCCACACAATAATATATACCAAATAGTGTTGTGTGCCAAGTTTCGTGCAAAACAAACTAAGTTTGAGCGACTTTTTACGCCAAAGTGCCTAAAACTCTTAAAAACGCATAAAATCCCAACTTAACACGTAATTTCTAGCATATGACTATGATTTTCAATTCTAACCACTTCAAAACAATAATATATATCTAATAGTTTTGTGTACCAAGTTTCATGCAAAACAAACCAAGTTTGAGCTACTTTATGCGCAAAAGTGCCAAAAACGGTTAAAAACGCATAAAATCGCAACATAACACGTAATTTCTAACATAAGGATATGATTTTAAATTCTAACAACTTGAACACAATAATATATACCAAATAGTGTTGTGTGCCAAGTTTCGTGCAAAGCAAACCAAGTTTGAGCTACTTTATGCGCAAAAGTGCCAAAAACGATTAAAAACCCTTAAAATCGCAAATTAACACGTAATTTCCAGCATATATACGACAATGATTTTCAATTCTAACCACTTCAACACAATAATATATACCAAATAGTGTTGTGTGCCAAGTTTCGTGCAAAACAAACCAAGTTTGAGCTACTTTATGCGCAAAAGTGCAAAAAACGGTTAAAAACCCTTAAAATCGCAGCTTAAAACGTAATTTCTAGCATATGACTATGATTTTCAATTCTAACCACTTCAACAAAATAATATATATCAAATAGTATTGTAGGCCAAGTTTTGTGCAAAACAAACCAAGTTTGAGCTACTTTATGCGCAAAAGTGCCTAAAACGCTTAAAAACGCATATAATCACAACTTAATACGTAATTTCTTGCATATGACTATGATTTTCAATTCTAACCACTTAAAAACAATAATATATACAAAATAGTGTTGTGTGCTAAGTTTCGTGTAAAACAAACCAAGTTTGAGCTACTTTATGCGCAAAAGTGCCAAAAACGGTTAAAAACACATAAAATCGCAACATAACACGTAATTTCTAGCATATGGATATGATTTTCAATTCTAACCACTTGAACAAAATAACATATACCAAATAGTGTTGTTTTCCAAGTTTCGTGCAAAACAAACCAAGTTTGAGTTACTTTATGCGCAAAAGTGCCAAAAACGGTTAAAAACGCATACAATCGCAAAAGAACACGTAATTTCTATCATATCGCTATGATTTTCAATTCTAACAACTTAAACACAATAATATATACCAAATAGTTTTTTGTTCCAACTTTCGTGCAAAATAAACCAAGTTTGAGCTATTTTATGTGCAAAAGTGTAAAAAACGCTTAAAACGCATGAAATCGCAACTTAACACGTAATTTCTAGCATATGACTATGATTTTCAATTCAACCCACTTCAACACTATAATATATACCAAATAATCTTGTGTGCCATGTTTCGTGCAAGCCAAACAAAGTTTGAGCTACTTTAAGCGCAAAAGTGTCAAAAGCGCTTAAAAACCCTTAAAATCGCAAATTAACACGTAATTTCTAGCATATATACGACAATGATTTTTAATTCTAACCACTTCAACACAATAATATATACCAAATAATGTTGTGTGCCAAGCTTCGTGCAAATCTTATACAAATAGGTTGTATCGAATGAAGATACCAAAGTAGCCCACACAAGGCTGCATAGGCTGCATACAGACCTTACGGAACAGGTCATGGCTTTAGAACAGGACAGCAGCAAACTAGCGACCATACCACTTTGCACGACACATGGAGACCAAACCTATGCATCCGGGACCTTGGTAAACTGGAAATGGAATCTTGGTACTTGGATCTAGCTATCAAGGTCGTAAAACAATTATAGAAACCCTCATAGACTCCTAGAAGCTGAGCTGAAGGAGGGTTGCTCGACAATTTGCTAGATTAGAATTGTCTAAGTATTTTTTTGGTTTACTGTTTCTATTTTAAGAGCCATTGTAATAGCACGTGCATTTTAATTAGGCGTGTGGTAATATAGCTGTTATGTTAGTTGAGAGCTCTATATTAGGAGAGCCTCACTTGTGTAATAAACGTTGAAAACCATATGTTTCTAATTTAATCAAAGTAATATAGAGGTATTTCAGAACATTAATCCTTGGTTCTAATTGTGGTTGTTTCGTGTTCTTTTAATGATCATAAATCGAAGCTTCCGCACAACATTAATCCTTGCATCACCAAGGCCTTAATCAGCCCCAGTTTTGCATCAAAATCAAACCAAGTTTGAGCTACTATATGCGCAAAAGTGCCAAAAACGGTTAAAAATCCTTAAAATCGCAACTTGACACGTAATTTCTAACATATGACAATGATTTTCAATTTCAACCACTTCAACACAATAATATATACCAAATAGTGTTGTGTGCCAAGTTTCGTGCAAAACAAACTAAGTTTGAGCGACTTTTTACGCCAAAGTGCCTAAAACTCTTAAAAACGCATAAAATCCTAACTTAACACGTAACTTCTAGCATATGACTATGATTTTCAATTCTAACCACTTCAAAACAATAATATATATCTAATAGTTTTGTGTACCAAGTTTCGTGCAAAAAAAAACAAATTTGAGCTACTTTATGCGCAAAAGTGCCAAAAACGGTTAAAAACGCATAAAATTGCAACATAACACGTAATTTCTAACATAAGGATATGATTTTAAATTCTAACAACTTGAACACAATAATATATACCAAATAGTGTTGTGTGCCAAGTTTCGTGCAAAACAAACCAAGTTTGAGCTACTTTATGCGCAAAAGTGCCAAAAACGATTAAAAACCCTTAAAATCGCAAATTAATACGTAATTTTCAGCATATGTACGACAATGATTTTCAATTCTAACCACTTCAACACAATAATATATACCAAATAATGTTGTGTGCCAAGTTTCGTGCAAATTTGATACAAATGTGGTTGTATCGAATGAAGATACGAAAGGAGCCCAAACAAGGCTGCATAGGCTGTATACAGACCTCATAGAACAGGTCATGGCTTCAGAACAGGACAGCAGCAAACTAGCGACCAGACCATCTTGCACCACACATGGAGACCAAACTTATGCATCCAGGACCTAGGCTAAAGTGGAAATGGAATCTTGGTACTTGGATCTATCTATAAAGGTCCTAAAAAATTGCTAACAATCCTCGTGGACTCCTAGAAGCTAAGCTGAAGGAGGGCTGCTCGATAGTTTGCTAGATCAGAATTTTTCAAGTGTTTTTTTGTTTTCTATTTCTGTTTTAAGTGCCAATGTAATAGCACGTGCGTTTTAATTAGGCGTGTGGTAATATAGTTGTTATGTTAGTTGAGAGCTCTATATAAGGAGAGACTCACTTGTGTAATAAACGTTGAACAAATTATGTTTCAAATTTAATCAAAGTAATATAGAGGTATTTCAGAACATTAATCCTTGGTTCTGTTTGTGGTTGTTCCGTGTTCTTTTCATGATCATTTGTAGTTTTTGTCTGTGTCATTAATCGAAGCTTCCGCACCACATTAATCCTTGCATAACCAAGGCCTTAATCTGCCCCAGTTTCGCATCAAAATCAAACCAAGTTTGAGCTACTTTATGCGCAAAAGTGCCAATAAAGGTTAAAAACCCTTAAAATCGAATCTTGACACGTAATTTCAAGCATATGACAATTATTTTCAATTCTAACCACTTAAACACAATAATATATACCAAATAGTGTTGTGTGCCAAGTTTCGTGCAAAACAAACCAAGTTTGAGCAACTTTATGCGCAAAAGTGCCTAAAACGCTTAAAAACGCATAAAATCGTAACATAACATGTAATTTCTAGCTTATGATTATGATTTTCAATTCTAACCACTTGAACACAATAATATATACCTAATAGTGTTGTGTGCCAAGTTTCGTGCAAAAGAAACCAAGTTTGAGCTACTTTATGCGCAAAAGTGCCAAAAACGATTAAAAACCCTTAAAATTGCAAATTAACACGTAATTTTTAGCATATATACGACAATGATTTTCATTTCTAACCACTTCAACACAATAATATATACCAAATAATGTTATGTGCCAAGTTTCGTGCAAATCTAATACAAATATGGTTGTATCGAATGAAGATACTAAAGGAGCCGACACAAGGCTGCATAGGCTGCATACAGACCTCAAAGAACAGGTCATGGCTTCATAACAGGACTGCAGCAAACTAGCGACCAGACCACCTTGCGAGACACATGGAGACCAAACCTATGCATCCAGGACCTAGGCTAAAGTGGAAATGGAATCTTGGTACTTTGATCTAGCTATCAAGGTCCTAAAACAATTCTAACAATCCTCGTGGACTCCTAGAAGCTTAGCTGAAGGAGGGCTGCTCGGCAGTTTGCTAGATCAGAATTGTCTAAGTGTTTTTTTGTTTTCTGTTTCTGTTTTAAGTGCCAATGTAATAGCACGTGCGTTTTAATTAGGCGTATGCTAATATAGTCGTTATGTTAGTTGAGAGCTATATATAAGGAGAGCCTCACTTGTGTAATAAACGTTGAACAACTTATGTTTCAGATTTAATCAAAGTAATATAGAGGTATTTCAGAACATTAATCCTTGGTTTTGTTTGTGGTTGTTTCGTGTTCTTTTCATGATCATTTGTAGTTTTTTTCTGCATCATTAATCGAAGCTTTCACACAACATTAATCCTTGCATAACCAAGGCCTTAATCAACCCCCGTTTCGCATCAAAATCAAACCAAGTTTGAGTTACTTTATGCGCAAAAGTGCCAAAAACGGTTTAAAACCCTTAAAATCGCAACTTGACACGTAATTTCTAGCATATGACAATGATTTTCAATTCTAACCGCTTCAACACAATAATATGTACCAAATAGTGTTGTGTGCCAAGTTTCGTGCAAAACAAACTAAGTTTGAGCGACTTTTTACGCCAAAGTGCCTAAAACTCTTAAAAACGCATAAAATCCCAACTTAACACGTAATTTCTAGCATATGACTATGATTTTCAATTCTAACCACTTCAAAACAATAATATATATCTAATAGTTTTGTGTGCCAAGTTTCGTGCAAAATAAACCAAGTTTGAGCTACTTTATGCGCAAAAGTGCCTAAAACGGTTAAAAACGCATAAAATCGCAACATAACACGTAATTTCTAGCATATGGCTATGATTTTAAATTCTAACCACTTCAACACAATATTATATACCAAATAGTGTTGTGTGCCAAGTTTCGTGCAAGTCTGATTCAAATGTGGTTGTATCGAATGAAGATACCAAAGAGGCCCACACAAGGCTGCATAGGCTGCATATAGACCTCACAGAACAGGTCATGGCTTCAAAACAGGACTGCCGCAAACTAGCGACCAGACCACCTTGCGAGACACATGGAGACCAAACCTATGCATCCAAGACCTAGGCTAAAGTGGAAACGGAATCTTGGTAGTTGGATCTAGCTATCAATGTAATTGGGTAACATAGTCTTATGATATGTATGATAGCTGGATATTTGAGTTTGTGCATTAGACTTGAGTTAACTTCGAGGACGAAGTTCTTCTTAAGTTGGGTAGAATGTGACATTCGGGAATTTAAAATAAATAAAATCAATTTGGGACTTTATCTAATTAGAAATTACCGTGAATCAAGTGGGTTAAGTGATAATAAAAATAATAATAATAATAATAATAATAATAATAATAATAATAATAATAATAATAATAATAATAATAATAATAATAATAATGATGATATATATATATAAATAAAATTATAAAAAAAAAAAACTAACTAAAATTAATATCCAGTCAACGGTAAGTCGGGTTATTACAATCAAGGTCCTAAAACAATTCTCACAATCCTCGTGGACTCCTAGAAGCTGAGTTGAAGGAGGGCTGCTTGACAGTTTGCTAGATCAGAATTGTCTAAGTATTTTTTTGTTTTCTGTTTCTGTTTTAAGTGCCAATGTAATAGCACGTGCGTTTTAATTAGGCGTGTGCTAATATAGCCGTTATGTAAGTTGAGAGCTCTATATAAGGAGAGCCTCACTTGTGTAATAAACGTTGAACAACTTATGTTTCAAATTTAATCAAAGTAATATAAAGGTATTTCAGAACATTAATCCTTGGTTTTGTTTGTGGTTGTTTGGTGTTCTTTTCATGATCATTTGTAGTTTTTGTCTGTGTCATTAATCAAAGCTTTCAACAACATTAATCCTTGCATAACCAAGGCCTTAATCAGCCCCAGTATCGCATCAAAATCAAACCAAGTTTGAGTTACTTTATGCGCAAAAGTGCCAAAAACGGTTTAAAACCCTTAAAATCGCAACTTGATACGTAATTTCTAGCATATGACAATGATTTTCAATTCTAACCACTTCAACACAAATGTACCAAATAGTGTTGTGTGCCAAGTTTCGTGCAAAACAAACCATGTTTGAGCAACTTTGTGCGCAAAGTGTATAAAACGCTTAAAAACGCATAAAATCGAAACTTAACACGTAATTTGTAGCATATGACTATGATTTTCAATTCTATCCACTTCAACACAATAAAATGTACCAAATAGTGTTGTGTGCAAAGTTTCGTGCAAAACAAACCAAGTTTGAGCTACTTTATGCGCAAAAGTGCCAAAAACGCTTAGAAACCCAAAAAATCGCAACTTAACACGTAATTTCTAGCATATGAAAATTATTTTCTATTCTAACCACTTCAACAAAATAATATATACCAAATAGTGTTGTGTGCCATGTTTCGTGCAAAAGAAACCAAGTTTAAGCTAATTTATGCGCAAAAGTGCCTAAAACGCTTAAAAACGCATAAAATCGCAACTTAACACTTAATTTCTAGCCTATGGCTATGATTTTCAATTATAACGGTTTCAACACAATAATATATACCAAATAGTGTTGTGTGCCATGTTTCGTGTAAAACAAACCAAGTTTGAGCTACTTTATGCGAAAAAGTGCCAAAAACGCTTAAAAACGCATAAAATCGCAACTTAACACGTAATTTCTTGCATAAGGCTATAATTTTCAAATCTAACCGCTTCAACACAATATACCAAATAGTGTAGTGTGCCAAGTTTCGTGCAAAACAAACCAAGTTTGAGCTACTTTATGCGCAAAAGTGTCTAAAACGCTTAAAAACGCATAACATCGCAACTTATCACGTAATTTTTAGCATATGACTATGATTTTCAATTATAACCGCTTCAACAAAATAATATATACCAAATAGTTTTGTGTGCCAACTTTCGTGCAAAACAAACCAAGTTTGAGCAACTTTGTGCGCAAAGTGTCTAAAACGATTAAAAACGCATAAAATCGAAACTTAACACGTAATTTGTAGCATATGACTATGATTTTCAATTCTAACAACTTCAACACAATAAAATGCACCAAATAGTGTTGTGTGCAAAGTTTCGTGCAAAACAAACCAAGTTTGAGCTACTTTATGCGCAAAAGTGCCAAAAACGCTTAGATACCCAAAAAATCGCAACTTAACACGTAATTTCTAGCATATGAAAATTATTTTCTATTCTAACCACTTCAACAAAATAATATATACCAAATAGTGTTGTGTGCCAAGTTTCGTGCAAAAGAAACCAAGTTTAAGCTAATTTATGCGCAAAAGTGCCAAAAACGCTTAAAAACGCATAAAATCGCAACTTAACACGTAATTTCTTGCATAAGGCTATAACTTTCAAATCTAACCACTTCAACACAATATACCAAATAGTGTTGTGTGCCAAGTTTCGTGCAAAACAAACCAAGTTTGAGCTACTTTATGCGCAAAAGTGCCTAAAACGCTTAAACACGCATAACATCGCAACTTATCACGTAATTTTTAGAATATGACTATGATTTTCAATTATAACCGCTTCAACAAAATAATATATACCAAATAGTATTGTGTGCCAAGTTTCGTGCAAAACAAACCAAGTTTGAGCTACTTTGTGCGCAAAGTGTCTAAAACGGTTAAAAACGGATAAAATCGAAAGTTAACACGTTATTTCTAGCATATGACTATGATTTTCAATTCTAACAACTTCAACACAATAAAATGCACCAAATAGTGTTGTGTGCAAAGTTTCGTGCAAAACAAACCAAGTTTGAGCTACTTTATGCGCAAAAGTGCAAAAAACGCTTAGAAACCCTAAAAATCGCAACTTAACACGTAATTTCTAGCATATGAAAATTATTTTCTATTCTAACCACTTCAACAAAATAATATATACCAAATAGTGTTGTGTGCCATGTTTCGTGCAAAAGAAACCAAGTTTAAGCTAATTTATGCGCAAAAGTGCCTAAAACGCTTAAAAACGCATAAAATCGCAACTTAACACTTAATTTCTAGCCTATGGCTATGATTTTCAATTATAACGGTTTGAACACAATAATATATACCAAATAGTGTTGTGTGCCATGTTTCGTGTAAAACAAACCAAGTTTGAGCTACTTTATGCGAAAAAGTGCCAAAAACGCTTAAAAACGCATAAAATCGCAACTTAACACGTAATTTCTTGCATAAGGCTATAATTTTAAAATCTAACCACTTCAACACAATATACCAAATAGTGCGGTGTGCCAAGTTTCGTGGAAAACAAACCAAGTTTGAGCTAGTTTATGCGCAAAAGTGCCTAAAACGCTTAAAAACGCATAACATCGCAACTTATCACGTAATTTTTAGCATATGACTATGATTTTCAATTATCACCGCTTCAACAAAATAATATATACCAAATAGTGTTGTGTGCCAACTTTCGTGCAAAACAAACCATGTTTGAGCTACTTTGTGCGCAAAGTGTCTAAAACGGTTAAAAACGGATAAAATCGCAACTTAACACGTAATTTCTAGCATATGACTATGATTTTCAATTCTAACAACTTCAACACATTAAAATGCACCAAATAGTGTTGTGTGCAAAGTTTCGTGCAAAACAAACCAAGTTTGAGCTACTTTATGCGCAAAAGTGCAAAAAACGCTTAGAAACCCTAAAAATCGTAACTTAACACGTAATTTCTAGCATATGAAAATTATTTTCTATTCTAACCACTTCAACAAAATAATATATACCAAATAGTGTTATGTACCAAGTTTCGTGCAAAAGAAACCAAGTTTAAGCTAATTTATGCGCAAAAGTGCCTAAAACGCTTAAAAACGCATAAAATCGCAACTTAACACTTAATTTCTAGCCTATGGCTATGATTTTCAATTATAACGGTTTCAACACAATAATATATACCAAATAGTGTTGTGTGCCATGTTTCGTGTAAAACAAACCAAGTTTGAGCTACTTTATGCGAAAAAGTGCCAAAAACGCTTAAAAACGCATAAAATCGCAACTTAACACGTAATTTCTTGCATAAGGCTATAATTTTAAAATCTAACCACTTCAACACAATATACCAAATAGTAATGTGTGCCAAGTTTCGTGCAAAACAAACCAAGTTTGAGCTACTTTATGCGCAAAAGTGCCTAAAACGCTTTAAAACGCATAACATCGCAACTTATCACGTAATTTTTAGCATATGACTATGATTTTCAATTATCACCGCTTCAACAAAATAATATATACCAAATAGTGTTGTGTGCCAACTTTCGTGCAAAACAAACCAAGTTTGAGCTACTTTATGCGCAAAAGTGCCAAAAACGATTAAAAACCCTTAAAATTGCAAATTAACACGTAATTTCTAGCATATGACTATGATTTTCAATTCTAACAACTTCAACACAATAAAATGCACCAAATAGTATTGTGTGCAAAATTTCGTGCAAAACAAACCAAGTTTGAGCTACTTTATGCCTAAAAGTGCAAAAAACGCTTAGAAACCCTAAAAATCGCAACTTAACACGTAATTTCTAGCATATGAAAATTATTTTATATTCTAACCACTTCAACAAAATAATATATACCAAATAGTGTTGTGTGCCAAGTTTCGTGCAAAAGAAACCAAGTTTAAGCTAATTTATGCACAAAAGTGCCTAAAACGCTTAAAAACGCATAAAATCGTAACTTAACACTTAATTTCTAGCCTATGGCTATAATTTTCAATTATAACGGTTTCAACACAATAATATATACCAAATAGTGTTGTGTGCCATGTTTCGTGTAAAACAAACCAAGTTTGAGCTACTTTATGCGAAAAAGTGCCAAAAACGCTTAAAAACGCATAAAATCGCAACTTAACACGTAATTTCTTGCATAAGGCTATAATTTTCAAATCTAACCACTTCAACACAATATACCAAATAGTGTTGTGTGCCAAGTTTCGTGCAAAACAAATCAAGTTTGAGCTATTTTATGCGCAAAAGTTCCTAAAACGCTTAAAAACGCATAACATCGCAACTTATCACGTAATTTTTAGCATATGACTATGATTTTCAATTATAACCGCTTCAACAAAATAATATATACCAAATAGTGTTGTGTGCAAGCTTCGTGCAAAACAAACCAAGTTTGAGCTACTTTATGCGCAAACGTGCCAAAAACGGCTAAAAACGGATAAAATCGCAACTTAACACGTAATTTCTAGCATATGACTATGATTTTCAATTCTAACCACTTCAACACAATAATATATACCAAATAGTGTGGTGTGCCAAGTTTCGTGCAAAACAAACCAAGTTTGAGCTTCTTTATGCACAAAAGTGCCAAAAACGCTTAAAAACGCATAAAATCGCAACTTAACAAGTAATTTCTAGCATATGACTATGATTTTTAATTCTAACAACTTCAACACAATAATATATACCAAATAGTGTTGTGTACCAAGTTTCGTGCAAAACAAACCAAGTTTGAGCTACTTTATGCGCAAAAGTGCAAAATACGCTTAAATACGCATAAAATCGCAACTTATCACGTAATTTCTAGCATATGACTATGATTTTCAATGCTAACCACTTCAACACAATAATATATACCAAATAGTGTTGTGTGCCAGGTTTCGTGCATAACTAACCAAGTTTGACCTACTATACGCGCAAAATTGACAAAAACGCTTAAAAACGCATAAAATCGTAACTTTACACGTAATTTCTAGCATATGACTATGATTTTCAATTCTATCCACTTCAACACAATAATATATACCAAAGAGTGTTGTGTGCCAAGTTTCGTGCAAATCTGATACAAATGTGGTTTCATGAAATGAAGATACCGAAAGAGCCCACACAAGGCTGCATACAGACCTCACTACACAGCAGCAAACTAGTGACCAGACCACCTTGCACGACACGAGGAGACTAAAACTATGCATCCAAGACCTAGGCTAAAGTGGAAATGAAATCTCAGTACTTGGATCCCGCTATCAAGGTCCTTAAACCATTCTAACAATCCCCGTGGACTCCTAGAAGCTGAGCTGAAGGAGGGTTGCGCACAAGGTTGCATACAGACGTCACGACACAGCAGCAAACTAGTGACCAGACCATCGTGCACGACACGTGGAGACTAAAACTGTGCATCCAGGACCTAGGCTAAATTAGAAATGGAATCTCGGTACTTGGATCTAGCTATCAAGGTCCTTAAACCATTGTGGTTGTTTCGTGTTCTTTTCATGATCATTTGTAGTTTTTGTCTGTGTCATTAATTAAAGCTTCCGCACAACATTAATCCTTGCATAACCAGGGCCTTAATCAGCCCCGGTTTCGCATCAAAAGCAAGTTTGAGCTACTTTACGCGCGAAAGTACCAAAAACGATCAAAAACGCATAAATTCGCAACTTAACACGTAATTTCTAGCATATGACTACGATTTTCAATTCTAACAACTTCAACACAATAACATATACCAAATAGTGTTGTGTGCCAAGTTTCGTGCAAAACAAACCAAGTTTGAGCTACTTTACGAGCGAAAGTGCCAAAAACGGTTAAAAACGCATAAAAACGCAACTTAACACGTAATTTCTATCATATGACAATGATTTTCAATTCTAACCACTTCAAGACAATAATATATACCAAATAGTGTTTTGTGCCAAGTTTCGTGCATAACAAACCAAGTTCTACTTTACGCGCGAAATTGACAAAAACGCATAAAAACGCATAAAATCGCAACTTAACACGTAATTTCTTATATATGACTATGATTTTCTATTCTATCCACTTCCACACAATAATATATACAAAAGAGTGTTGTGTGCCATGTTTCGTGCAAAACAATTCAAGTTTGAGCTACTTTACACGCGAAAGTGCCAAAAACGGTTAAAATGCATAAAATCGAATTTGTGTACCTTTATTGCATTCCATTTTGGAAATGTGGCTCTGGATGTAGATCCCATTTGTTCACGCAATTTTTTCATTGTGCTGAAACGCATCGGAAAAGTAATACTATTTATATATCTAGGAAAAATTATTCTGAATAATACGAACTTTCACTGATTTTCCTACAATAATACGAACTTTTAATTAACCATGAATAATACGAACTTTGATACATATTTCCCGCTGGCATACCATTTTACCTGTTACCGGTAAACTTACTCATTCCTTTTAAATTTTTTTTTGGCTAATAAAACTAAGTAAGAAAAATTATCCTGAATAATACGAATTTTCACTGATTTTCCTACAATAGTACGAACTTTCAATTAACTATAAATAAAATACGAACTTTGATACATATTTCCCGCTAGCATAATGAAGAAATGCGGAATTTACCGTTTCTCCAGGTAAAGAACCGGTTAGATATGCTAGCAGGAAATATGTATCAAAGTTCGTATTATTCATGGTTAATTGAAAGTTCGTATTATTGTAGGAAAATCAGTGAAAGTTCGTATTATTCAGGGTAATTTTTCCATATATCTATTTAACACTTAATTAAAATCAACTTGGTAAAATAATTAATATTCCGTACGCATTCAACAACGCTTTGAATTTTGTGTTACGAGGCGAGCTTTGAGGTTTTTGTAATGAGTCGAAGATGTGCACAATGTTTGTTAAAGGACATATGACCAAAAGTATCCAATGCAAAATACAAACGCAAATTTAACATCAACAAATTAGAGAATAGGTGAATATAAAAATCAAAAGATGAGTTCAATTTCAAAAATAAAACTTACTCTTCCATATATGGAGCCAGAATGAACGTGTGTTTAGATGCAAGGGAATTAGTCAAAGCAGTCTAAATGTATGCTCTGGTGTCTTTTGGATCATTTACACATTTACTACCCGAAATCGACTCAGGACAAAACCATTTAATTTTTATTGGAGGTTCGCAAGAATTTAGCTCCTCGTAAGCCGCACTAAACTCACAAATAAGAAAATTTTGTTAGTAATTCGGTATTAAAACAATTAAACAACAATGCCTAACTTGTAAGGTAATGAACATCACCTCATGTAGACATGGAAAAGTTCTACGTTCAGCATCTCTCCTCTCAAAAATTGCCCGATGTCACTAGGACTAATAATTACAAACGGGCTCTGTAAAAAGCAGTATTGCTCCTTCAGCAGGTTCAGAATGAGTGGGTCCTCCTCACTTATGCGAGATGCACAATAATGCAGCCATTTGCAATCTTGAGAGAGATCTTTTAACTCCTCATAAGTCAAAATTGGAGTGCTTGGCATCGACTTTGACCCAGTCGACACCTTTGCTGAGGAACCGACTTCTCTCGAAGATCCCTTTGGACTCTTTTGCTATTCCAATTTATACAATTAAATTAGTGTGAGCATGCAATTAAAAAAAATAAAAATAAGGTACAAATTATTCTTACCATATTAGTTAATCGGACCCAAGCATATGGCCATGTGATGAAACTAGCTAGAACGTGTGAGAGTTTCTCAAGGCTCCATGATGGCATTGGAACCGGGAGTGAGAAATCTTCAAACCCCTTTAACAGGCATTGAATGCACTGTTTGGCCCTCTTTGTTTGGCTGGGCCACACCATATGCAACCACAGTTAAGTCGCCATCACTAGCAACACCTAACTGAGGCAGCAAAAGAGAACAAGGAGTCGCCTCTTGAAAATTGTGTCGTTTAGTAAAATAAGCATCATCATAAAATATTAAAATGCGTTGCAGTTTAAATTAATAAGTGCTTATATATTTAAAAACTATGTACCTGTAGCACTAGCTCTAGAGTTGGCTCCGAATTTTGAGCAACGGAGTTTATGTTCTCCGGTGTGGGGTTTTCCCCTTCAGGGGTATTAGTAATGAGCTAGGGTGCTACGGGGGTAATGGGCTCGGGTGTTGGCTCGACCGAAGCGTTAGGATCCCCATGTTGATTTTCCTGATCCTCGACAATCAGGTTTGCCAAGTCAACAATGGTTTCCCATCTTCTGCAACACGGCGGCCAGCTTGGTGAGAACGTCCTTCGTAATCTCCACTCGGAGGGTTGCTACTTCATCCCGCAGCGCCGTTCGGGTTTGAGTAGCAACACACTCTTTGCCGAATGCCTTTGGTAACCCCACGCGGACGCCTCCTTTTCCGACTACCCGCCCACTGTGGTCTTTCCCTAAGACCATATGTATTGCGTCAACATTGCCTCTTAAGGTGAACTCCCCCGTAGTTTCTTTTTCCTTCCAGCCCATCTGTTCAAATAAAGAGTGACACATATAGCAATTAGTATAAGTACATCAAAGCCAAAGAATACAAAACAAATCAAGAATATATACTTAATAATTTCAAAGCTCACCACAGCATCAGCAACCTTCTTCGTTCCCGGATCATTAATGGTAAATTTACCACTTGCATCTCGGGAATGAAGCCCGCAATACCAATCACGCACCCGATCTCCAGCAGGAGTATTCACGGATGCGGAGGTAGTTGTAGATGAGGGCGTGGATGAACTTTGATTGGGGTATAAACCCGCATCCACCCACTCTTTTCAGACCTCATCGTACGTTTTCTGGCCCAAGCAATGGTAAAACATCCTTTTGCTTGCAGAATCTGAAGCTTTACCACGCTTTTCCTAATTAATTAATAGAAATCGAATGTCATGTATTAGTTTAATGACTGAATCAAAACAAACCAAATAGTACTATGATTTTCAATTATAACCACTTCAACACAATAATATATACCAAATAGTGTTGTGTGCCAAGTTTCGTGCAAAACAAATCAAATTTGAGCTACTTTATGCGCAAAAGTGCCAAAAAAGCTTAAAAACGCTTAAAATCGCAACTTAACACGTAATTTCTAGCATATGAATATGATTTTCAAATCTAACAACTTCAACACAATAATATATACCAAATAGGGTTGTGTGCCAAGTTTTGTGAAAAATAAACCAAGTTTGAGCTACTTTATGGGCAAAAGTGCCTAAAACGCTTAAAAACGAATAAAATCGCAACTTAATATGTAATTTCTAGCATATGTCTACAATTTTCAATTCTAACCACTTCAACACATTAATATATACCAAATAGTGTTGTGTGCTAAGTTTCGTGCAAAACAAACCAAGTTTGAGCAATTTTATGCGTAAAAGTGCAAAAAACGGTAAAAAAAAACGCATAAAATCGCAACATAACATGTAACTTCTTGCATATGGTTATGATTTTAAATTCTAACCACTTCAACACAATAATATATACAAAATAGTGTTGTGTGTCAAGTTTCGCGCAAAACAAAACAAGTTTGATCTACTTCATGCGCAAAAGTGCCAAAAACAATTAAAAACGCACAAAATCGCAACTTAACACGTAATTTCTAGCATATGACTATTATTTTCAATTCTAACCACTTCAACACAATAATATTATACCAAATAGTGTTGTGTGCCATGTTTTGTGCAAACCAAACCAAGTTTGAGCTACTTTGTGCGCAAAGTGCCTAAAACTCTTAAAAACGCATAAAATCGCAACTTAACACGTAATTTCTAGCATATGACTATGATTTTCAATTCTAACCATTTCAAGACAATAATATATACCAAATAGTGTTGTATGCCAAGTTTCGTGGAAAACAAACCAAGTGTCAGCTACTTTATGCGCAAAAGTGCCAAAAACGCTTAAAAACGCATAAAATTGGAACATAACACGTAATATCTAGCATATGACTATGATTTTCAATTCTAACCACTTAAACACAATAATATATACCAAATAGTGTTGTGTGCCATGTTTCGTGCAAAACAAACCAAGTTTGGGCTACTTTATGCGCAAAAGTGCCTAAAACGCTTAAAAACGCATAAAATCGCAACATAACACGTAATTTCTTGCATAAGGCTATAATTTTCAAATCTAACCAGTTCAACACAATATACCAAATAGTGTTGTGTGCCAAGTTTCGTGCAAAACAAACAAGGTTTGTGCTACTTTATGCGCAAAAGTGCCTAAAACGCTTAAAAACGCATAAAATCGCAACTTAATACGTAATTTCTAGCATATGACTTTGATTTTCAATTCTAACCACTTCAACACAATAATATATACCAAATAGTGTTGTGTGCCAAGATTCGTGCAAAACAAACCAAGTTTGACCTACTTTATACGCAAAAGTGCCAAAAACGCTTAAAAACGCATAAAATCGCAACTTAACACGTAATTTCTAGCATATGATTATGATTTTCATCTCTAACCACTTCAACACAATATTATATACCAAATAGTGTTGTGTGCCAAGTTTCGTGCAAAACAAACCAAGTTTGAGCTACATTATGCGCAAAAGTGCCTAAAACGCTTAAAAACGCTTAAAATCGCAACTTAACACGTAATTTCTAGCATATGACTATGATTTTTAATTCTAACCACTTCAAGACAATAATATATACCAAATAGTGTTGTGTGCCAAATTTCGTGCAAAACAAAACAAGTTTGAGGTACTTTATGCGCAAAAGTGCCAAATACGCTTAAAAACGCATAAAATTGGAACATAACACGTAATATCTAGCATATGACTATGATTTTCAATTCTAACCACTTAAACACAATAATATATACCAAATAGTGTTGTGTGCCATGTTTCGTGCAAAACAAACCAAGTTTGGGCTACTTTATGCGCAAAAGTGCCTAAAACGCTTAAAAACGCATAAAATCGCAACTTAACACGTAATTTCTTGCATAAGGCTATAATTTTCAAATCTAACCACTTCAACACAATATACCAAATAGTGTTGTGTGCCAAGTTTCGTGCAAAACAAACAAAGTTTGTGCTACTTTATGCGCAAAAGTGCCTAAAACGCTTAAAAACTCATAAAATCGCAACTTATCACGTAATTTTTAGCATATGACTATGATTTTCAATTATAACCGCTTCAACACAATAATATATACCAAATAGTGTTGTGTGCCAAGCTTCGTGCAAAATAAACCAAGTTTGAGCTACTTTATGCGCAAACGTGCCAAAAACGGTTTAAAACGGATAAAATCGCAACTTAACACGTAATTTCTAGCATATGACTATGATTTTCAATTCTAACCACTTCAACACAATAATATATACCAAATAGTGTTGTGTGCCAAGTTTCGTGCAAAACAAACCAAGTTTGAGCTAGTTTATGCGCAAAAGTGCCAAATACGCTTAAATACTCATAAAATCGCAACTTATTACGTAATTTCTTGCATATGACTATGATTTTCAATTCTAACTACTTCAACACAATAATATATACCAAATATTGTTGTGTGCCAAGTTTCGTGCATAACTAACCAAGTTTGACCTACTATACGCGCGAAATTGACAAAAACGCTTAAAAACGCGTAAAATCGCAACTTAACACGTAATTTCTAGCATATGACTATGATTTTCAATTCTATCCACTTCAAAACAATAATATATACCAAAGAGTGTTGTGTGCCAAGTTTCGTGCAAATCTGATACAAATGTGGTTTTATGAATTAAAGATACCAAAAGAGCCCACACAAGGCTGCATACAGACCTCACGACACAGCAGCAAACTATTGACCAGACCACCTTGCACGACACGTGGAGACTAAACCTATGCATCCAAGACCTAGGCTAAAGTGGAAATGGAATCTCGGTACTTGGATCCCGCTATCAAGGTCCTTAAACCATTCTAACAATCCCCGTGGACTCCTAGAAGCTGAGCTGAAGGAGGGTTGCACACAAGGTTGCATACAGACGTCACGACACAGCAGCAAACTAGTGACCAGACCATCGTGTACGACACGTGGAGACTAAACCTATGTATCCAGGACCTAGGCTAAAGTAGAAATGGAATCTCGGTACTTGGATCTAGCTATCAAGGTCCTTAAACCATTATAACAATCCCCGTGGACTCTTAGAAGATGAGCTGAAGGAGGGTTGCTTGACAGTTTGCTAGATCAGAATTGTCTTAGTGTTTGTGGTTGTTTCGTGTTCTTTTCATGATCATTTGTAGTTTTTATCTGTGTCATTAATCAAAGCTTCCGCACAACATTAATCCTTCCATAACCAAGGCCTTAATCAGCCCCGGTTTCGCATCAAAACCAAGTTTGAGCTACTTTACGCGCGAAAGTACCAAAAACGATTAAAAACGCATAAATTCGCAACTTAACACGTAATTTCTAGCATATGACTACGATTATAAATTCTAACAACTTCAAAACACAATAACATATACCAAATAGTGTTGTGTGCCAAGTTTCGTGCAAAACAAACCAAGTTTGAGCTACTTTACAAGCGAAAGTGCCAAAAACGGTTAAAAACGCATAAAATCGCAACTTAACACGTAATTTCTATCATATGACTATGATTTTCAATTCTAACCACTTCAAGACAATAATATATACCAAATAGTGTTTTGTGCCAAGTTTCGTGCATAACAAACCAAGTTTGACCTACTTTACGCGCGAAATTGACAAAAACGCATAAAAACGCATAAAATCGCAACTTAACACGTAATTTCTAATATATGACTATGATTTTCTATTCTATCCACTTCAACACAATAATATATACGAAAGAGTGTTGTGTGCCATGTTTCGTGCAAAACAATTCAAGTTTGAGCTAGTTTATGAAACAGTCGTATTATTAGGAGATTTCATTAGTCGTTTTTAGTGCCTAATTTTTCTTATATATTTGTTCGTTACTAATTATAATTTAATTAGTGATGGTAGTAATTTGAAAATTCTCTACAATGATTAGAAACTTGTTAATTCGTAACGGGATTATGAATCGTAACAAGTAACGTAAACTTTGGAGGTAAAACTTAAAGTTGAGCAACTACCCATAACAGTTCGAAAAAAAATTTTAATTACTACCCAAGCATATTATATAACCATGATGGGAGTAAATTAAATATTTCTCACATATACAAGTGATTTTTAAACATGAAGTACAAGTTACATAACTTGTTACATGTACAACAATTTTTACCCAAACTTTAAACTATCTTAGATAAACCTTTCTTATACCATAATAGACCAAATTGAGGACAAAAAGCACTCCAAATCAGCCCCATACAGCAGCTAATATTGCTGTCCCAAATCCCCTTAGTAGCTCCTTGTTCACTTACACACTCAAGCCAATCACACTACCCAAAACCCCTTTTGTTCTACCCAAAGCTTGTGCATCATTACAAGCATGCAAGAGGCAAATATTTGAAGCAAAAGCACTCAATTTTCTGAATTATTATTCTGCCATAAATCCCAACACATTGCTCCCAAGTTCATCCATGAACAAACACTAGAATCCTCCAAACTTTCAATAACTAGAACACCTTCTTTTCTCATCAAATCTCCTTCAAAAACCCATCTAAAACTTCTGAAAATTTATGTTTATAAACTCAAATCTCCTATAAAAATAATCTTCATCTTAAGTGCTTTCCATAGACACTAAACTTGAAGAAATCCACCCAGTATAGAGTAAGTTATGTTCATTTCCTTATTCCACTAGTTTTGTTAAAACTTGTTTATGTAAAACATTTTTTTTACATGAATCTTTCTATAAACTAAGATCATTATAAAATGAGTATTTTATCTCTAAACTAAGAAAATCATCACTTATAAATCTATAAAAATAGGCCATAATAGAAAGTAAGAAAATGTATTTCCACAAACATATAAATTTTGTTACTTAAAGGATTCAAGTAAAATTATGGGACTTAACTAATTATGTTGCTCAACATAATAAGTATACTCCAAATATGTTAAAATCATCATAAGTATTAGTCTAACAACTCTAACTAGGAAAAGTTAAGTGCATGTTAGAAATCCAAAATTATTATTGATTTTTGGATGAATGCAATAGGTTTAGTTGAAGAGTTGGAGTTGAGACTTGAACGGCAAGGACCCAAAGTTAGAACCACTTCTAAGAACGCGTAGGAGCTTACGTGGGAGCTTACGGAATAATTATATAGGCTTGGAGTCGAGGTATGTCACATGGGGTGATTTTTAAAGGATTTAAGAACAAGTTGGGAAAGTTTGTGTATAAACTTCTTTTTAAAAAAAAAAAAAAAAAATTCCCAAAGTGAAGTTCTTAAATCTTGAAAAATGATGTGAAAATGATAAATTTGAGTATGGAATAATTTATTACATGTATTATTATTATGGGCATCATGCATGTTGATTTTATAAATTATTGTATGTTTAAAGGCATGTTTAACACTACTTTGTGAAAGTTATTGTGATGGAAATGATTATATGAATTTGAAAATATTTGAAATTCATTTTAAAAGAAATTTTCAGTAGCTATATGTTAAGAAAATTTCTTGGATACTTTTTTTTGAGATTATTCGTTAAATTGATATTTTAATGGATTTTAAGGTGTTAAATACTCTTATTATAAAACATGGTATTAGATGAACTCTTCATCATCAAAAATAATTAATAAAAACATATTATAATGTCTCCAACAAGATTTGGCCAGAATATATTTAGTTTGGAATTTTTGTTTTTTAATTTTTGAATAATCGTTAAATTGTTTAACGGTAAATTGTAAAATGGTAAAATATAAAATAATTACCAAACAATGACATATGGACTTGAAATTTTTATCACATACTCATATGGGCAGTAGGTAAAATTGGTAAAAGTTTGGGAAGGTTTCGTTGACATTTAAGGACCTTAATAAGTTTTACTCGGTTATTAATAATCGGTAAGTTTGAAAACGGTAAAATACAAAATAAATACTAACTGACGTCTTTTGGACATGAAAATTTTATGAGGCACTTATATAAGCAGTAGATACATGTTCAAAAATTTATATGGATTTTCGTGACCATATATGGACTTAGATAAATTTTATTCGATTTATCGGTAAAATAACGATATTAATTATTAAAAATTTTCCACATGATTTTTATGGTTATTTAAAATTTTATACCCCTTAAAATAGCTTCTGGAATATCATATAAATTTTTATAATATTTTATTCGGACTCAAATAATTTTAAACCTATTTTATTCTATTTATCGATAAAATGTCTATACAAAATAATAAAACATCATACATGAGTTTTATAAGTTCAGATGGCCTAATAAACATATTATATGACTTTTGGAACTTTGGTATAATTTTATAAAATAAATTATTAATTATTTACTAATTTATCAAAATAATAGAAAATGTTTATTTATTAGAAAGTGTAATATTGTTAATTAAATTTGGGTAAAAATAAACCTATATAAAAAAAAATTATAATTATATTAATAACCTACTGCCTCATAGTATAAATTAATTTTAAATGAGATGGTTTATAAATTTTACGGATTTAAGACACCATTTAAGTAACGGTAAATACCCAAATTGTCGAAAATAATTGTAAGATCGTTATAAATTCGCATAACCAATTATAATCTGATGGGACAACCTTAAATTCATTTTAAATAAGGTATTATAATGACTTGATTAATTTGGGCCTTGTTGGAGAATTAATATGTACTTTGTAAATCAATTACCGATTTTAATACCTGCAAAACTATCTCGTATTTAAGAAAATAGTGTTTTATGAAATCTTCTGTCGTAATGATTTTATAGACTTATGAATCATATTCTAGTTGTTTTGAATGAATTTCAAAACCCTTTTTAGTTATATTTACTTTGAGAAGGATTGAAACGAAACATTTTAGTGGTTTCCTTAAAAAAAAAAAAAATCATATTGAACTTTAATTACTTTTTGTTACGATGCATTTCCATACATGCTAGTGATGCCCCAATATAATACAAAGGTTATGTTTAATGATATGATTATGCTAAGCATGTTTTACCCATGTGGGAAATATTATGATTTGATTTTGCTAAGTTGCAAATAAAGTATCTTTTGCTATGTGCAAATAAAAGATGTTTATCATATGGAAAAAGTTAATATTTTTGACTTTCAAATGCTATTAAGATTACAAGATATATATTATGTACAAAAAAATGTTTTAGCCTAAATGGCGGGTACATATGCCACAGCAAATGTTGTGTGCATGATTAAACGACTCACCAATGCTGAGCGCGTATTGTTCACAATACCATTGTGTTACACTTGCCGGACATGTCGCGGACGGTAGACCGACTACCAAACGAGTCACAAGATGACTCACAGAGTACCCATGTAAACTTATGATATGAGTTTGAAATTGATTTGGATCCATTGAGATCTTATGATTTATGATGAAAAATGAGAATTTGAAATGACTATAGAGCCATTGAACTGGATTTGAATCATAATATGATTTATCAAATGAAAAAGCATATTTCAAAATGAATTTACTCAAAAAAAAAAAAAAGGTTTCAATAACTTGTTTGACGGACACCAGTGTGTTTATACTCAGCCTTTTTGCTGATACTATGCTTTGTATGTTTTTCCAATGGTTTTGTTTTTAGAGTAAACCCCTATGGCACCTCGACGGACAATGGATATGCGAGCGGAAGTTGAACCCGAGTTGGAGTATGACTCCCCTTTTGTTTAGATCTCGTTATTTTATTTGAGAGACTATTAGTTTAGATTTAGACTAATTTAAGGATGTAATTTGAACTTTGGACTTATTTCGATTCGATTGTAATTTTCCTATATTTTGGACAGTTAAGACTTTCGTTATATTGCTTTGGTTTGGTTCAAGTATTATACTTGAATATTGGTTTGACCTTTAAGTAACCCCTTAATTGTGTTGGCAAAAGTAAGCTTCCGCTTGATTAATACTAAATTCCAGTTAGTGTTTGCCTTCATAATTCGAGGCGGTTACACTTTACACGCGAAAGTGCCAAAAACGGTTACGTACGCATTCAACAAAGCTTTGAATTTTGTGTTACGAGGCGGGCTTTGAGGTTTTTGTAATGAGTCGAAGATGTGCACAATGTTCGTTAAAGGACATATGACCAAAAGTATCCAATGCAAAATACAAATGCAAATTTAAAATCAACAAATTAGAGATTAGGTGACTTTAAAAATCAAAAGATAAGTTCAATTTCAAAAATAAAACTTACTCTTCCATATATGGAGCCAGAATGAACGTGTGTTTAGATGCAAGGGAATTAGTCAAAGCAGTCTAAATGTATGCTCTGACGTCATTAGGATCATTTACACATTTACTACTCGAAATCGACTCAGGACAAAACCATCTAATTTTTATTGGAGGTTCGCAAGAATTTAGCTCCTCGTAAGCCGCACTAAACTCACAAATAAGAAAATTTTGTTAGTAATTCGGTTATTAAAACAATTAAACAACAATGCCTAACTTGTAAGGTAATGAACATCACCTCATGCAGACATGGAAAAGTGCTACGTTCAGCATCTCTCCTCTCAAAAATTGCCCGATGTCACTAGGACCAATAATTACAAATGGGCTCTCTAAAAATCAGTATTGCTCCTTCAGCAGGTTCAGAATGAGTGGGTCCTCCTCACTTATGCGAGATGCACAATAATGCAGCCATTTGCAATCTTGAGAGAGATCTTTTAACTCCTCATAAGTCAAAATTGGAGTGCTTGGCATTGACTTTGACCCAGTCGACACCTTTGCTGAGGAACCGACCTCTCTCCAAGATCCCTTTGGACTCTTTTTCTATTCCAATTTATACAATTAAATTAGTGTGAGCATGCAATTAAAAAAAATCAAAATAAGTTACAAATGATTCTTACCATATTAGTGAATCGGACCCAAGCATATGGCCATGTGATGAAACTACCTAGAGCGTGTGAGAGTTTCTCAAGGCTCCATGATGGCATTGCAACCGGGAGTGAGAAATCTTCAAACCCCTTTAACAGGCATTGAATGCACTGTTTGGCCCTCTTTGTTTGGCTGGGCCACACCATATGCAACCACAGTTAAGTCGCCATCACTAGCAACACCTAACTGAGGCAGCAAAAGAGAACAAGGAGTCGCCTCTTGAAAATTGTGTCGTTTAGTATAATAAGCATCATTATAAAATATTAAAATGCGTTGCAGTTTAAATTAATAAGTGCTTATATGTTTAAAAACTATGTACCTGTAGCACTAGCTCTGGAGTTGCCTCCGGATTTTGAGCAACGGAGTTTATGTTCTCCGGTGTGGGGTTTTCCCCTTCAGGGGTATTACTAATGAGCTGGGGTGCTACGGGGGTAATGGGCTCGGGTGTTGGCTCGACCGAAGCATTAGGATCCCCATGTTGATTTTCCTGATCCTCGACAATCAGGTTTGCCAAGTCAACAATGGGTGTTCCCATCTTCTGCAACACGGCGGCCAGCTTGGCGAGAACGTCCTTCGTAATCTCCGCTCGGAGGGTTGCTACTTCATCCCGCAGCGCCGTTCGGGATTGAGTAGCAACACACTCTTTGCCGAATGCCTTCTGTAACCCCACGCGGACGCCTCCTTTTCCGACTACCCGCCCACTGTGGTCTTTCCCTAAGACCATATGCATTGCGTCAACATTGCCTCTTAAGGTGAACTCCCCCGTAGGTTCCTTTTCCTTCCAGCCCATCTGTTCAAATAAAAAGTGACATATATAGCAATTAGTATAAGTACATCAAAGCCAAAGAATACAAAACAAATCAAGAATATACTTAATAATTTCAAAACTCACCACAGCATCAGCAACCTTCTTCGTTCCCGGATCATTAATGGTAAATTTACCACTTGCATCTCGGGAATGAAGCCCGCAATACCAATCACGCACCCGATCTCCAGCAGGAGTATTCACGGATGCGGAGGTAGTTGTAGATGAGGGCGTGGATGAACTTTGATTAAGGTATAAACCCGCATCCACCCACTCTTTTCGGACCTCATCGTACGTTTTCTGGCCCAAGCAATGGTAAAACATCCTTTTGCTTGCAGAATCTGAAGCTTTACCACGCTTTTCCTAATTAATTAATAGAAATCGAATGTCATGTATTAGTTTAATGACTAAATCAAAACAAACCAAATAGTACTATGATTTTTAATTATAACCACTTCAACACAATAATATATACCAAATAGTGTTGTGTGCCAAGTTTCGTGCAAAACAAATCAAGTTTGAGCTACTTTATGCGCAAAAGTGCCAAAAAAGCTTAAAAACGCTTAAAATCGCAACTTAACATGTAATTTCTAGCATATGACTATGATTTTCAATTCTAACCACTTCAACACAATAATATATACCAAATAGGGTTGTGTGCCATGTTTTGTGAAAAATACACCAAGTTTGAGCTACTTTATGCGCAAAAGTGCCAAAAACGCTTAAAAACGCATAAAATCGCAACTTAATATGTAATTTGTAGCATATGACTACAGTATTCAATTCTAACCACTTCAACACATTAATATATACCAAATAGTGTTGTGTGCTAAGTTTCGTGCAAAACAAACCAAGTTTGAGCAATTTTATGCGCAAAAGTGCAAAAAACGGTAAAAAAACGCATCAAATCGCAACATAACATGTAACTTCTTGCATATATTTATGATTTTAAATTCTAACAACTTCAACACAATAATATATACAAAATAGTGTTGTGTGTCAAGTTTCACGCAAAACAACAACAAGTTTGATCTACTTCATACGCAAAAGTGCCAAAAACGATTAAAAACGCACAAAATCGCAACTTAACACGTTTTTTCTAACATATGACTATTATTTTCAATTCTAACCACTTCAAAACAATAATATTATACCAAATAGTGTTGTGTGCCAAGTTTTGTGCAAACCAAACTAAGTTTGAGCTACTTTGTGCGCAAAGTGCCTAAAACAATTAAAAACGCATAAAATCGCAACTTAACACGTAATTTCTAGCATATGACTATGATTTTCAATTCTAACCACTTCAAGACAATAATATATACCAAATAGTGTTTTGTGCCAAGTTTCGTGCAAAACAAACCAAGTTTGAGCTACTTTATGCGCAAAAGTGCCAAAAACGCTTTAAAACGCATAAAATTGGAACATAACACGTAATTTCTAGCATATGACTATGATTTTCAATTCTAACCACTTAAACACAATAATATATACCAAATAGTGTTGTGTGCCATGTTTCGTGCAAAACAAACCAAGTTTGAGCTACTTTATGCGCAAAAGTGCCTAAAACGCTTAAAAACGCATAAAATCCCAACTTAATACGTAATTTCTAGTATATGACTGCGATTTTCAATTCTAACCACTTCAACACAATAATATATACCAAATAGTGTTGTGTGCTAAGTTTCGTGGAAAACAAACTAAGTTTGAGCTACTTTATGCGCAAAAGTGTCAAAAACACTGAAAACCCTTAAAATCGCAACTAAACACGTAATTTCTAGCATATGACAATTATTTTCTGTTCTAACCACTTCAACACAATAATATATACCAAATAGTGTTGTGTGCCATGTTTCGTGCAAAAGAAACCAAGTTTAAGCTACTGTATGCACAAAAGTGCCTAAAACGCTTCAAAACGCATAAAATCGCAACTTAACACATAATTTCTAACATATGGCTATGCTTTTCAACAATAACCGTTTCAAAAAAATAGTGTTGTGTGCCAAATTTCGTGTAAAACAAACTAAGTTGGTGCTACTTTATGCGCAATAGTGCCAAAAAGGATTAAAAAGCCTTAGAATCGCAACTTAACACGTAATTTCTACCATATGACAATTATTTTCTATTCTAACCACTTCAAAAAAATAATATATACCAAATAGTATATACCAAATAGTGTTGTGTGCCAAGTTTTGTGTAAAACAAACCAAGTTTGAGCTACTTTATACGAAAAAGTGCCAAAAACGCTTAAAAACTCATAAAGTCGCAACTTAACACGTAATTTCTAGCGTATGACTATGATTTTCAATTCTAACCACTTCAACACAATATACCGAATAGTGTTGTGTGCCATGTTTCGTGCAAAACAAACCAAGTTTGAGCTACTTTATGCGCAAATGTGCCTAAAACGCTTAAAAACGCATAAAATCGCAACTTAATACGTAATTTAAAGCATATGACTAAGATTTTCAATTCTAACCACTTCAACACAGTAATATATACCAAATAGTGTTGTGTGCTAAGTTTCATGCAAAACAAACCAAGTTTGAGCTACTTCATGCGCAAAAGTGCCAAAAACCATTAAAAACGCACAAAATCGCAACTTAACACGTAATTTCTAGCATATGACTATGATTTTCAATTCTAACCACTTAAACACAATAATATATACCAAATAGTGTTGAGTGCCAAGTTTCGTGCAAACCAAACCAAGTTTGAGCTACTTTATGCGCAAAAGTGCAAAAAACGCTTAAAAACGCATAAAATCGCAACTTAACACGTAATTTCTAGCATATGACAATTATTTTCTATTATAACCACTTCAACACAACAATATAAACCAAATAGAGTTATGTGCCAAGTTTCGTGCAAAAGAAACCAAATTTAAGCTACTTTAAGCGCAAAAGTGCCTAAAACGCTTAAAAACGCATAAAATCGCATCATAACATGTAATTTCTAGCATATGGATATGATTTTCAATTATAACCGTTTCAACACAATAATATATACCAAATAGTGTTGTGTGCCTAGTTTCGTGTAAAACAAACCAAGTTTGAGCTACTTTATGCGAAAAAGTGCCAAAAACGCTTAAAAACGTATAAAATCGCAACTTAACACGTAATTTCTAGCATATGACTATGATTTTCAAATCAAACCACTTCAACACAATATACCAAATAGTGTTGTGTCCCAAGTTTCGTGCAAAACAAACCAAGTTTGAGCTACTTTATGCGCAAAAGTGCCTAAAACTTTTAAAAACGCATAAAATCGCAACTTATCAAGTAATTTCTAGCATATGACTATGATTTTCAATTATAACCGCTTCAACACAATAATATATATCAAATAGTGTTGTGTGCCATGTTTCGTGCAAAACAAATCAAGTTTGAGCTACTTTATGCGCAAAAGTGCCAAAAACGCTTAAAAACGCATAAAATCGCAACTTAACACGTAATTTCTAGCATTTGACTATGATTTTTAATTCTAACCACTTCAACACAATAGTATTTTACCAAATAGTGTTGTGTGCCAAGTTTCGTGCAAACCAAACCAAGTTTGAGCTACTTCGTGCGCAAATTGTCTAAAACGCTTAAAAACGCATAAAATCGCAACTTAACACGTAATTTCTAGCATATGACTATGACTTTCAAATCTAACCACTTCAACACAATAATATATACCAAATAGTGTTGTGTGCCAAGTTTCGTGCAAAAAAAACCAAGTTTGTGCTACTTGATGCGCACAAGTGCCTAAAAATGCTTAAAAATGCATAAAATCGCAACTTAATACGTAATTTCTTGCATATGACTACGATTTTCAATTCTAACCACTTCAACACAATAATATATACCAAATAGTGTTGTGTGTCAAGTTTCATGCAAAACAAACAGAGTTTGAGCTACTTCAGGCGCAAAAGTGCCAAAAACGATTAAAAACGCACAAAATCGAAACTTAACACGTAATTTCTAGCATATGACTATGATTTTCAATTCTAACCACTTCAACACAATATACCAAATAGTGTTGTGTGCTATGTTTCGTGCAAAACAAACCATGTTTGAGCTAGTTTATGCGCAAAAGTGCAAAAAACGGTAAAAAATGCATAAAATCGCAATATAACACGTAACTTCTTGCATCTGGCTATGATTTTCAATTCTAACCACTTCAACACAATAATATATACCAAATAGTGTTGTGTGTCAAGTTTCGTGCAAAACAAACAGAGTTTGAGCTACTTCATGCGCAAAAGTGCCAAAAACGATTAAAAACGCACAAAATCGAAACCTAACACGTAATTTCTGGCATATGACTATGATTTTCAATTCTAACCACTTAAATAGAATATACCAAATAGTGTTGTGTGCCAAGTTTCGTGCAAAACAAACCAAGTTTGAGATACTTTATGCGCAAAAGTGCCTAAAACGCTTAAAAACGCATAAAATCGGAACTTATCAAGTAATTTCTAGCATATGACTATGATTTTCAATTATAACCGCTTCAACACAATAATATATACCAAATAGTGTTGTGTGCCATGTTTCGTGCAAAACAAATCAAGTTTGAGCTACTTTTATGCGCAAAAGTGCCAAAAACGCTTAAAAACGCATAAAATCGCAACTTAACACGTAATTTCGAGCGTATGACTATGATTTTAAATTCTAACCACTTCAACACAATAATATATACCAAATAGTGTTGTGTGCTAAGTTTAGTGCACAACAAACTAAGTTTGAGCTACTTTATGCGCAAAAGTGCCAAAAACACTTAAAACCCTTAAAATCGCAACTTAACACGTAATTTCTAGCAAATGACAATTATTTTCTATTCTAACCACTTCAACACAATAATATATACCAAATAGTGTTGTGTGCAAATTTTCGTGCAAAAGAAACCAAGTTTAAGCTACTTTATGCGCAAAAGTACCTAAAATGCTTAAAAACGCATAAAATCGCAACTTAACACGTAATTTCTAGCATATGACTATGATTTTCAATTCTAACCACATCAACACAATAATATATACCAAATAGTGTTGTGTGCCAAGTTCGTCCAAAACAAACCAAGTTTGAGAATTTTTATGCGCAAAAGTGCTCAAAACGCTTAAAAATGCATAAAATCGCAACTTAAAACGTAATTTTTAGCATATGACTATAGTTTTGCTAACCACTTCAACACAATAATATATACCAAATAGTGTTGTGTGCCAAGTTTCGTGCAAAATAAACCAAGTTTCAGCTACTTTATGTGCAAAAGTGCCTAAAACGTTTAAAACGCATAAAATCACAACTTAATACTTAATTTCTACCATATGACTATGATTTTCAATTCTAACCACTTCAACACAATAATATATACGACATAGTATTGTGTGCTAAATTTCGTGCAAAACAAACTAAGTTTGAGCTACTTTATGCGCAGAAGTGCCAAAAACACTTAAAACCCTTAACTTCGCAACTTAACACGTAATTTCTAGCATATGACAATTATTTTCTATTCTAACCACTACAACACAATGATATATACCAAATAGTGTTTGCCAAGTTTCGTGCAAAAGAAACCAAATTTAAGCAACTGTATGCACAAAAGTGCCTAAAACACTTAAAAACGCATAAAATCGCAACATAACACGTAATTTCTAGCATATGACTATAATTTTCAATTCTAACCACTTCAACACAATAATATATACCAAATAGTGTTGTGTGCCAAGTTTCGTGCAAAACAAACCAAGTTTGTGCTACTTTATGCACAAAAGTACCAAAAACGATTAAAAACGCACAAAATCGCAACTTAACATGTAATTTCTAGCATATTATTATGATTTTCAATTCTAACCAATTAAACACAATAATATATACCAAATAGTGTTGTGTGCCAAGTTTCGTGCAAAACAAACCAAGTTTAAGCTACTTTATGCGCAAAAGTGCCTAAAACTCTTAAAAACACATAAAATCGCAACATAATACGTAATTTCTAGCATATAACTGCGATTTTCAATTCTAACCACTTCAATACAATAATATATACCAAATAGTGTTATGTGTTAAGTTTCGTGCAAAACACACTAAGTTTGAGCTACTTTATGCGCAAAAGTACAAAAAACACTTAAAACCCTTAAAAATCGCAACTTAACACGTATTTTCTAGCATATGACATTTATTTTCTATTCTAACCACTTAAACACAATAATATATACCAAATAGTTTTGTGTTCTATGTTTCGTGCAAAAGAAACCAAGTTTAAGCTACTGTATGCACAAAAGTGCCTAAAACACTTAAAAACGCATAAAATCGCAACTTACCACGTAATTTCTAGCATATGGCTATGCTTTTCAACAACAACTGTTTCAACACAATAATATATACCAAATAGTGTTGTGTACCAAGTTTCGTGCAAAAAAAACTATGTTTGAGTTACTTTATGCGCAAAAGTGCCAAAAACGCTTAAAAACCCTTAAAATCGCAACTTAACACGTAATTTCTAGCATATGACAATTATTTTCTATTCTAACCACTTCAACACAATAATATATACGAAATAGTGTTGTGTGCAAAGTTTCGGGCAAAAGAAACAAAGTTTAACCTACTTTATGCGCAAAAGTGCCAAAAACGCTTAAAAAAGCATAAAATCGCAACTTAACACCTAATTTCTAGCATATGACTATGATTTTCGATTCAAACCACTTCAACACAATATACCAAATAATTTTGTGTTCCAAGTTTCGTGCAAAACAAACCAAGTTTGAGCTACTTTATGCGCAAAAGTGCCTAAAACGCTTAAAAACGCATAAAATCGCAACTTATCACGCAATTTCTAGCATATAACTATGATTTTCAATTATAACCGCTTCAACACAATAATATATACCAAATAGTGTTGTGAGACAAGTCTTGTGCAAAACAATCAAAGTTTGAGCTACTTTATGCGCAAAAGTGCCAAAAACGCTTAAAAACGCATAAAATCGCAACTTAACACCTAATTTCTAGCATATGACTATGATTTTCAATTCAAACCACTTCAACACAATATACCAAATAATTTTGTGTGCCAAGTTTCGTGCAAAACAAACCAAGTTTGAGCTACTTTATGCGCAAAAGTGCCAAACACGCTTAAAAACGCATAAAATCGCAACTTAACACGTAATTTCTAGCATATGACTATAGTTTTCAATTCTAACCACTTCAACACAACCATATATACCAAATAGTGTTTTGTGCCATGTTTCGTGCAAAATAAACCAAGTTTCAGCTACTTTATGTGCAAAAGTGCCTAAAACGTTTAAAACGCATAAAATCATAACTTAATACTTAATTTCTAGCATATGACTATGATTTTCGATTCTAACCACTTCAACACAATAATATGTACCAAATTGTGTTGTGTGCTAAGTTTCGTGCAAAACAAAACAAGTTTGAGCTACTTTATGCGCAAAAGTGCCAAAAACGCTTAAAAACGCATAAAATCGGAACATAACACGTAATTTCTAGCATATGACTATGATTTTCTATTCTAACCACTTAACACAATAATTTATACCAAATAGTGTTGTGTGCCAAGTTTCGTGCAAAACAAACCAAGTTTGAGCTACTTTATGCGCAAAAGTGTCTAAAACGCATAAAACGCATAAAATCGCAACTTAATATGTAAGTTATAGCATATGACTGCGATTTTCAATCCTAAGCACTTCAACACAATAATATATACGACATAGTATTTTGTGCTAAGTTTCGTGCAAAACAAACTACGTTTGAGCTACTTTATGCGCAAAAGTGCCAAAAACACTTAAAACCCTTAAATTCGCAACTTAACACATAATTTCTAGCATATGACAATTATTTTCTATTCTAACCACTTCAACACAATGATATATACCAAATAGTGTTTGCCAAGTTTCGTGCAAAAGAAACCAAATTTAAGCTACTGTATGCACAAAAGTGCCTAAAACACTTAAAAACGCATAAAATCGCAACTTAACACGTAATTTCTAGCATATGACTATGATTTTCAATTCTAACCACTTCAACACAATAATATATACCAAATAGTGTTGTGTGCCAAGTTTCGTGCAAAACAAACCAAGTTTGTGCTACTTTATGCACAAAAGTGCCAAACACGATTAAAAACGCACAAAATCGCAACTTAACACGTAATTTCTAGCATATGATTATGATTTTCAATTCTAACCACTCAAACACAATAATATATACCAAATAGTGTTGTGTGCCAAGTATCGTGCAAAACAAACCAAGTTTGAGCTACTTTATGCGCAAAAGTGCCTAAAACTCTTAAAAACACATAAAATCGCAACTCAATACGTAATTTCTAGCATATAACTGCGATTTTCAATTCTAACCACTTCAACACAATAATATATACCAAATAGTGTTGTGTGCCAAGTTTCGTGCAAAAAAAACTAAGTTTGAGCTACTTTATGCGCAAAAGTGCCAAAAACGCTTAAAAACCCTTAAAATCGCAACTTCGCACGTAATTTCTAGCATATGAAAATTATTTTCTATTCTAACCACTTCAACACAATAATATATACCAAATAGTGTTGTGTGCAAAGTTTCGGGCAAAAGAAACAAAGTTTAACCTACTTTATGCGCAAAAGTGCCTAAAACGCTTAAAAATACATAAAATCGCAACTTAACACCTAATTTCTAGCATATGACTATGATTTTCAATTCAGACCACTTCAACACAATATACCAAATAATTTTGTGTGCCAAGTTTCGTGCAAAACAAACCAAGTTTGAGCTACTTTATGCGCAAAAGTGCCTAAAACGCTTAAAAACGCATAAAATGGCAACTTATCACGCAATTTCTAGCATATGACTATGATTTTCAATTATAACCGCTTCAACACAATAATATATACCAAATAGTGTTGTGAGACAAGTCTTGTGCAAAACAATCAAAGTTTGAGCTACTTTATGCGCAAAAGTGCCAAAAACGCTTAAAAACGCATAAAATCGCAACTTAACACCTAATTTCTAGCATATGACTATGATTTTCAATTCAAACCACTTCAACACAATATACCAAATAATTTTGTGTGCCAAGTTTCGTGCAAAACAAACCAAGTTTGAGCTACTTTATGCGCAAAACTGCCAAACACGCTTAAAAACGCATAAAATCGCAACTTAACACGTAATTTCTAGCATATGACTATAGTTTTCAATTCTAATCACTTCAACACAATCATATATACCAAATAGTGTTTTGTGCCATATTTCGTGCAAAATAAACCAAGTTTCAGCTACTTTATGTGCAAAAGTGCCTAAAACGTTTAAAACGCATAAAATCATAACTTAATACTTAATTTCTAGCATATGACTATGATTTTTGATTCTAACCACTTCAACACAATAATATGTACCAAATTGTGTTGTGTGCTAAGTTTCGTGCAAAATAAAACAAGTTTGAGCTACTTTATGCGCAAAAGTGTCAAAAACGCTTAAAAACGCATAAAATCGGAACATAACACGTAATTTCTAGCATATGACTATGATTTTCTATTCTAACCACTTAACACATTAATTTATACCAAATAGTGTTGTGTGCCAAGTTTCGTGCAAAACAAACCAAGTTTGAGCTACTTTATGCGCAAAAGTGTCTAAAACGCATAAAACGCATAAAATCGCAACTTAATATGTAAGTTATAGCATATGACTGCGATTTTCAATCCTAAGCACTTCAACACAATAATATATACGACATAGTATTTTGTGCTAAGTTTCGTGCAAAACAAACTAAGTTTGAGCTACTTTATGCGCAAAAGTGCCAAAAACACTTAAAACCCTTAAATTCGCAAATTAACACATAATTTCTAGCATATGACAATTATTTTCTATTCTAACCACTTTAACACAATGATATATACCAAATAGTGTTTGCCAAGTTTCGTGCAAAAGAAACCAAATTTAAGCTACTGTATGCACAAAAGTGCCTAAAACACTTAAAAACGCATAAAATCGCAACTTAACACGTAATTTCTAGCATATGACTATGATTTTCAATTCTAACCACTTCAACACAATAATATATACCAAATAGTGTTGTGTGCCAAGTTTCGTGCAAAACAAACCAAGTTTGTGCTACTTTATGCACAAAAGTGCCAAAAACGATTAAAAACGCACAAAATCGCAACTTAACACGTAATTTCTAGCATATGATTATGATTTTCAATTCTAACCACTCAAACACAATAATATATACCAAATAGTGTTGTGTGCCAAGTATCGTGCAAAACAAACCAAGTTTGAGCTACTTTATGCGCAAAAGTGCCTAAAACTCTTAAAAACACATAAAATCGCAACTCAATACGTAATTTCTAGCATATAATTGCGATTTTCAATTCTAACCACTTCAACACAATAATATATACCAAATAGTGTTGTGTGCCAAGTTTCGTGCAGAAAAAACTAAGTTTGAGCTACTTTATGCGCAAAAGTGCCAAAAACGCTTAAAAACCCTTAAAATCCCAACTTCACACGTAATTTCAAGCATATGAAAATTATTTTCTATTCTAACCACTTCAACACAATAATATGTACCAAATAGTGTTGTGTGCAAAGTTTCGGGCAAAAGAAACAAAGTTTAATCTACTTTATGCGCAAAAGTGCCTAAAATGCTTAAAAATGCATAAAATCGCAACTTAACACCTAATTTCTAGCATATGACTATGATTTTCAATTCAAACCACTTCAACACAATATACCAAATAATTTTGTGTGCCAAGTTTCGTGCAAAACAAACCAAGTTTGAGCTACTTTATGCGCAAAAGTGCCTAAAACGCTTAAAAACGCATAAAATCGCAACTTATAACGCAATTTCTAGCATATGACTATCATTTTCAATTATAACCGCTTCAACACAATAATATATACCAAATAGTGTTGTGTGACAATTTTTGTGCAAAACAATCAAAGTTTGAGCTACTTTATGCGCAAAAGTGCCAAAAACGCTTAAAAACGCATAAAATCGCAACTTAACACGTAATTTCTAGCATATGACTATGATTTTCAATTCTAACCACATCAACAAAATAATATATACCAAATAGTTTTGTGTGCCATGTTTCGTCCAAAACAAACCAAGTTTGAGCAACTTTATGCGCAAAACTGCTAAAAACGCTTTAAAACGCATAAAATCGCAACTTAAAACGTAATTTCTAGCAGATGACTATAATTTTCAATTCTAACCGCTTCAACACAATCATATATAGCAAATAGTGTTGTGTGCCAAGTTTCGTGCAAAACAAACCAAGTTTCAGCTACTTTATGCGCAAAAGTGCCTAAAACGTTTAAAACGCATAAAATCGCAACTTAATACTTAAATTCTAGCATATGACTATGATTTTCATTTATAACCGCTTCAACACAATAATATATACCAAATAGTGTTGTGTGCTAAGTTTCGTGCAAAACAAAATAAGTTTGAGCTACTTTATGCGCAAAAGTGCCAAAAACGGTTAAAAACGCATAAAATAGCAACATAACATGGAATTTCTTGCATATGGCTATGATTTTAAATTCTAACCACTTCAACACAATAATATATACCAAATAGTGTTGTGTGTCAAGTTTCGTGCAAAACAAACCAAGTTTGAGCTACTTTTATGCGCAAAAGTGCCAAAAACGGTTAATAACGCATAAAATCGCAACTTAACATGTAATTTCTAACATATGACTATGATTTTCAATTCTAACCACTTCAACACAATCATACACAAGTGGAAAAAATTGTATTTGCTGCTCATCATTTGCTGCGGTTTTTGTGTATTAGCAGCAAAAAGTGTGAAAATGTATTAGAAAAAAAAAATATACTCTAATTGTTGCGGTTGTGCCTTTGACCGCAGCAAATAAGCTAGCATCATGCACTAATTGCTCCGGTTTTTCCCCAACCGCAGCACATACTTCTTCAAAGTTGATTAATTGCTCCGGTTTTTCCACAACCGCAGCAAATAACGCTTCAAAATTAGATTAATTGCTTCGGTTTTGTTATGAACCGCAGCAAATGACCGTTGGACAAAAATTTATTTTGTTAAAACCTGCCAGTTTCTTAATTTTTTATTCGCATATCTTCTCAAATACGTTATACAGTTTGCTTTGTTCTTCATTGAAAAAACGCTTCATCTTCATCTTCATCTTCATTTGCTTCGTTCGTCTTCTACATCTTCACAAACGTATAAGATTAAGCATCAAGATCATTTGTGTTCCTTTCTTGTGTTCATCTTCATTTTCACAAACGCTGTTATTCATTTGCTGTTATTCATCATTCTTGTTGCTGTTCATATTCACAAACTTGTTGATGTTCTTGTTGCTTCTGTTCATCTACTGTACATCATCAAACTAGTGTTCTGAAGGTAAATCCTTGCTTATGTTCTTGTTCATCATCAAACTTCAAATTTTCATAAACCTACTTGTTGCTTCTGTTTTGTTGCTGTTCTTATTGCTTCTGTTCTTGTAAATGTTCTTATTGCTTCTGTTCATCTACTGTACGTGTGATAAATATCTAAAAAACCTAAATTAATTACCTTATTTTTATTTTGAACCAACTTCGAATTTTGTTGCTGTTCTTGTTGCTGTTCATCGAATATAATTATGTTTCTGTTCATCTTCTGTTCTTGTAAAAATCTTGTTGTTGTTCTTGTTGCTTATTCTGTTCTTGTTGCTGTTGTCTAAATGCTAAATACAAGTAATTTAAGTTGAAAACGAAAAACTATTAAGAAAGATGCACAATATATAATTTAGAATGGAAATGGAATAAGTTGATATAACACATGACTAAAGGAATTAGAAATATGACAAGAATTTATTCATTCACTAATAAAATTAGAAAAGGAATTTGGAATTGAAATCTATGTAGTCTTAAATCTGAAATCCAAGTATTAAGTTCTAAAAGTTTGTAAAAGAATAAACAAAGACAAATTTATGCTATCTTAAATAGTTTATATTTTTGTAATTCAAATTTTTTGAAATTTTATAATCAAAATATTTAATATATAGAGATTTTATAATCAAAAAATTAATATATAGAAAGTTGATTCTTGTATCAGCTAAAGAGTAAAAATAACTTTTTACGTAAATTTTCTAAAACGATTTTCGTCTAATCTTTACTTTTCTTAGTTTACCCAATAATCTAAAACTAATAGGTATGAGTGAGACAATAATGATTCAAACATTAATAAACACATTATCATCCGAAACTTTCATCCATCGATTCATGATTGAGGCATGTATTAACTTTTGAACTAGCTAGCTTAGAATAATAATCTTTAACATTAACTTGAAAAGTCCTTTTCTATTATTTAATTTAATTACCATTAAACCACTTAATCTTAATTGAATTATCAAGACGAATTATCAATCAATATAAATTCAGATGTGTGTGGTTTTTAAGTTTTAAACTTATCGTAATTTTTTAAATTTGTGATAAATGAATGATAATTACATAATTTTGTGGTTAGTTAGAGTTCGTTAAGTATATATGTTTAAAAGTTGTGTATTAATTTTGTTTTGAATCAATTAATCACATTAATTAGTATGACAAACGATCGTTCTTGGATGTATGGAAGCATTGAATCGTCGGAATTTATTGATGGCGTATTAGAATTTTGTATTATTGCGGTTGAACATCAAGTTAGGACGGGGGGAGTTGGTTTTTATTGCCCATGTGTCAGTTGTGGCAATGTATCAAAGGTAGATAGTGTTGATATCCTTAGGGAGCACATACTTCGACGTGGGTTTAGGCCTCAATATCATGTTTGGGTTTGACATGGTAAGGAGGGAGTTTACAAAGAGAAAAGTGTTGTTGAGGACGTCAATAATGTGGCCGATGTCAATGAGGATGTAGTAGATCATGTTGATGGGTATGAGACAGATGAAGAGAATGTCGATGAGGATATGGATCGTGTTGATGAGATGATGGAGGGAGTCGAGGATGAGTTAGGAAAACGTCCTCGTGTTTTTGACTTGTTGACAGAGGCTTCTCAAAAGCCTTTGTACCCTGGATGTACAAAGTTCACCAAACTAACAGCAGTGTTGACAATTTTCAACATTAAGTCAAAGTTCAATTGGAGTGATGCTAGTTTCACAATGTTATTAGAAGCGTTAGGTGAGATGCTTCCTGAGGGAAATGAACTTCCAAAGTCGATATATTATGCCAAAAATCTCATGTGTCCTTTCGGCTTAGAGTACCAGAAGATTCATGCGTGTCCGAATGATTGTGTGTTGTATCGGAATGAAAACGAGAACTTAGAAGAGTGTCCTAGGTATGGGTTATCGCGCTACAAGCGTAAAGGGGCTCGGGATGCTAAAGGGCCCCCGGCTAAGGTATTATGGTATCTTCCAAAAATATCTAGATTCAAGCGCTTGTTTTCTATAAAGAAAGATGCGTTAAATTTGAGGTGGCATGCAGATAGGGTGAAGAAAGGTCACTTGCTTACACATCCATCTGATTCTCTGGAGTGGAAGAGTATTGATATGTTGCATAAGATTTTTGGGGATGAGGTTCGTAATTTAAGGCTCGGATTGTGTACGGATGGAATGAACCCATTCGGCAATCTTAGTTCTCAACATAGTACTTGGCCGGTACTTTTAGTGATCTATAATTTGCCACCTTGGTTGTGTATGAAGCATAAGTACATAATGCTTTCGCTTCTTATCTCGGGTCATAAACAACCTGGCAATGACATAGATGTGTATCTTGCACCTCTCGTTGAGGATTTGAGAAAGATGTGGGATGAAGGCGTTTCAGTGTTTGATGCATATGCTAATGAGGAGTTCACCTTGCGTGCAATGCTTTTATGCACCGTTAATGATTTTCCGGCATATGGCAACTTATCGGGGTATAAGAACAAAGGGAAGAAAGCACGCCCAATATGTATCGATGACATGGAATCCACGTGGATTCCTAAGTGCAAACACGTATTCATGCACCATCGAAAGTTCCTCCCACGAGACCACCAATATCGTAAGAAGAAGAAGTTGTTCAACGGGGAGGTTGAGGACCGTGTAGTTCGTCGACCGTTGACCGGTTATGAGGTTTATGAACAGGTTAAGGGAGTTGAGACTGTATTTGGTAAAACGGAGCAAGTGCAAGGGGGTGAAGACCGATTATGGAAAAAAGAATCAATCTTTTGGAAGCTTCCATATTGGAGAGATCTACAGGTTAGGCATTGTCTTGACGTTATGCATATAGAGAAAAATGTAAGCGATGCCATACTCGGGACTCTCATGAACATTCCGGGTAAGACAAAAGATGTTAGGGCCGTGCGAGATTGGTTTGAATGTAAGGGTCTTCGTCCGGAGTTGTGGGCACATGTTAAGGTGAGTAAGAAAAGAAATAGAGCTGATGAAGTTGGTGGCAGTAAGAAGAAGATGAGTAATGACAAAGTTTATTTGCCTCCAGTTTGCTACACATTGTCCAAAGCAGAGAAGCGGACATTTTGTGAGTGTTTGTATGGCATTAAGTTTCCGTCTGGGTACTCATCCAACATGAAGAGATTTTTGAGCCTAAATGGTGAGCTGAAGTTGGGAAGCATGAAATCTCACGATTGCCATGTAATGATGCAAGTGTTCTTACCAATTGCAATCCGTGGAATACTGCCAAAACATGTGAGATATGCTATTAACGAGCTATGTTCGTTCTTCAACACAATTTGTAGTAAAGTTCTTGATCCCTTTAAACTTGATGCACTTCAACTCGACGTGATTGTAACTTTATGCAAGTTTGAGATGTATTTTCCACCTTCTTTCTTTGACATAATGGTTCATCTTATTGTCCATCTTGTTCGTGAGATCAAGCTTTTGGGTCCAGTTTTTTTAAGGTGGTGTTATCCTTTTGAAAGACACATGGGTGTTTTACAAAACAAGGTGAGGAATCCAGCACAACCCGAGGGGAGTATGATTCAAGGCACTGTGAGCGATGAGATTAGTAACTTTATAGTCGAGTATTTGGCCATGGCAAAGCCTATTGGACTTCCCACCTCTAGACATGAAGGAAGGCTTGAGGGAAAAGGAACAATTGGCTCCAAATCGGTCACACCTCCTCGAGAAAGCCTTCTACAAGCACACTTGTATGTGTTGCATCATATTCCGGAAGTTCATCCTTTTTTGAGTGAGCATTTTGATATATTGCGCGCAAAACATCCTTCTAAAGGGGATAGGGCATTGATGCAGTTGCATAACAAGACGTTTATTAATTGGTTTCATAATCGAGTAATATGCGAAGAACTCAAGGGTGTATCCGAAATTGTTAAGTGGTTAGCTTTTGGTCCTCGTGATGATGTCAACAAATATGAGGGTTACGATGTCAATGGCTTCACATTTTGGACTGAGGGACAAGACAAGAAGTCATCGTATCTACTGAATAGTGGGGTTTCTATTTTGGCGTCATCTACATTTTACCCGAGTGCGAAGGATCAAGCGCCAGTTGATGCTAAATTGGTATACTACGGGCGGGTACATGAAATATGGGAGCTTGACTACTCTACTTTCAATATTGGTCTTTTCAAATGTAAGTGGGTAGATAATAATCGACGATGCATTAAAAATGACGACCCTTGTGGATTTACTCTTGTAGACTTAGCTCGTTTGCGTGATAGTGAGGAGCCATTCATACTAGCTACACAAGCCAAGCAAGTATTCTACATTGTCGACCCGTCTGATAAAAAATGGTCTATTGTTGTACCGGGAAAAAGAAGTATCCTTGGTATAGGTGATGTTGAGGATGAGGAAGAATATGATGCTTTTGAAGACTCCCCTCCCTTTATCATCCAAAATCAGTGGATCCAGATTGAGTGATTCACAAGGTATGAATTTAAAGCTTTTTAAAGTTTTTTTTGGCACTTGGTTTGTTTTGCATGAAACATTGCACATAACACTATTTGTTATATATTATTGTGTTGAACGTATTAGAATTGTTTGTCATATTCTTAATATTACTTAGCTTATGTTCTAATATATTTCTATTCATACTCTTTCAGGTATTGATATACAATGCATTTATTCAGAGACGAAATTGTCCCCCAGATTGAGACCTCGGATAATGAGCATCGTAGTAATGACAGCGAAGAAGACCAAATTGTGAGATACGAGCGTATGGCTGCAGACGCTCCACCGATTGACAATGATTTTGAAACTGAAGACGCCCCACCAATGGATGCTCTCACCACTACCAGTAAGAAAAGAAAAGGGCCAGGTCCTACAGAAAACCTCAAAGTCACAGAACCCATGCATTTGGAATACAATGCATTGGGTCAACCTTCCGGAAAATGGCATAGGGAATATGGAAAACAAGTGGGTCTATGTATCCGCAAGCTTTCCATATTGCACGCATGGAACGAGGTTCCAGAGGGTTTGAAGAACTCTCTATGGCATGATACTGTGGTACGCAACTTTACTATTTTTACTCATTTATTTTCATTTTAAAATTAATTTGATTGATAGTAATAAATATAATTTTTTTTTGTAGAATCTTTTCCACATCGAGAGCGATGAGGACAAGAAGAATGTGTTTCTTTCAGCTGTTGCTGAAAGATTCAGAGATTTCAAATCCAAGCTAGTAACTGGCTGGATTACGAAGAGCCATGCCCGTACGACCAAAAAGGTCAAAACGGGAAACGAAGGTGGAGAGCAAGCACCTTCGAAGATGCCCTACGAAATATGGGGTCACATATCGAAGAGGAATTGGGAGGCCTTTGTTGCCAAAAGAACAACTCCCATAGAAGTTGTAAGTATTTCATATTATATTATAGTTTACCAATTTGAATTTACTTCTTTTGATTCAGTCATTAAACTAATAAATGACATTCTATTTCTATTTATTAATTAGGAAAGGCGTGGTAAAGCTTCTGATTCTGCAAGCAAAAGGAAGTTTTACCATCGCTTAGGCCAGAAAACGTACGATGAAGTCCGAAAAGAGTGGGTGGATGCGGGTTTATACCCCAATCAAAGTTCATCCACACCCTCTTCTACGACTACCTCCGCATCCGTGAATACTCTTGCTGGAGATCGGCTGCGTGATTGGTATTGTGGGCTTCATTCCCGAGATGCAAGTGGTAAATTTACCATTAATGATCCGGGAACGAAGAAGGTTGTTGATGCTGTGGTGAGTTTTGAAATTATTAAGTATATTCTTCATTTGTTTTGTATTCTTTGGCTTTGATGTACTTATACTAATTGCTATATATGTCACTTTTTATTTGAACAGATGGGTTGGAAGAAAAAAGAAGCTACGGGGGAGTTCACCCCAAGAGGCAATGTTGACGCATTGCATATGGTCTTAGGGAAAGACCAAAGTGGGCGGGTAGTCGGAAAAGGAGGCGTCCGCGTGCGGTTACAGAAGGCATTCGGCAAAGAGTGTGTTGCTACTCAATCCCGAACGGCACAGCGGGAAGAAGCAGCAACCCTCCGAGCGGAGATTACGAAGGACGTTCTCGCCAAGCTGGCCGCCGTGTTGCAGAAGATGGGAGCACCCATTGTGGACTTGGCAAACCTGATTGTCGAGGATCAGGAAAGTCAACATGGGGATCCTAACGCTTTGGTCGAGCCAACACCCGAGCCCATTACCCCCGTAGCACCCCAGCTCATTATTAATACCCCTGAAGGGGAAAACACCACACCGGAGAACATAAACTTCTCAAAATCCGGAGCCAACTCCGGAGCCAGTGCTACAGGTACATAGTTTTTAAATATATAAGCACTTATTAATTTAAATTGCAACGCGTAATTAATATTTTATTATGATGCTTATTATAATAAACGACACAATTTTCAGGAGGCGACTCCTTGTTCTCTTTTGCTGCCTCAGTTAGGTGTTGCTAGTGATGGCGACTTAACTGAGGTTGCATATGGTGTGGCCCAGCCAAATAAAGAGGGCCAAACAGTGCATTCAATGCCTGTTACAAGTGGCCACATCAGTGTGGCCGTGGAGACTATTGTAAAGGGGTTTGAAGATTTCTCACTCCCAATTCCAATGCCAGCATGGAGCCTTGAGAAACTATCTGACGCCCTAGGTAGTTTCGTCACATGGCCCTATGCTTGGGTCCAATTCACCAACATGGTAAGAATTATTTGTACCTTATATATTTTTATTTTTTTAATTGCATGCTCACACTAATTTAATTGTATAAATTGAAATAGCAAAAGTGTCCAAAGAGATCTTGGAGAGAGGTCGGTTCCTCAGCAAAGGTGTCGACTGGGTCAAAGTCGATGCCAAGCACTCCAATTTTGACTGATGAGGAGCTAAAAGATCTCTCTCAAGATTGCAAATGGCTGCATTATTGTGCATCTCGCATAAGTGAGGAGGACCCAATCATTTTGACCCTGCTGAAGGAGCAATATTGCTTTTTAGAGAGCCCGTTTGTAATTATTGGTCCTAGTGACATCGGGCAATTTTTAAGAGGAGAGATGCTGAACGTAGCTCTTTTCCATGTCTACATGAGGTGATGTTCATTATCTTACAAGTTAGGCATTGTTGTTTAATTCTTTTAATGACCGAATTACTAACAAAATTCTCTTATTTTTGAGTTTAGTGCGGCTTACGAGGAGCTAAATTCTTGCGAACCTCCAATAAAATTGGATGGTTTTGTCCGGAGTCGATTTCGGGTAGTAAATGTAGAAATGATCCAGATCAGGTCAGAGCATACATTGAGACTGCTTTGACTAATTCCCTTGCATCTAAACACACATTCATTCTGGCTCCATAGTGGGAAGAGTAAGTTTTATTATTGAAATTGAACTTATCTTTTGATTTTTAAAGTCACCTAATCTCTTATTTGTTGATTTTAAATTTGTGTTTGTAGTTTGCATTGGATACTTTTGATCATTTGTCCTTTAACGAACACTATGCACGTATTCGACTCATTAAAAAAACCTCAAAGCCCACCTCGCAATACAAGATTCAAAGCGTTGTTGAATGCGTACGAAATATTAATTATTTTACCAATTTGATTTAATTAAGTGTTATATATATATATATATATATATATATATATATATATATATATATATATATATATATATATATATATATATATATATATATATATATATATATATATATATATATATATATATATATATATATATAAATAGTATTACTTTTCCCATGCGTTTCAGCGCAATGAAAAGAGTGCGTGGACAAATGGGATCTACATCCAGAGCCACATTTCCAAAATGGATAGCAAGAAAGGTACACAAATTCGATTTTATGCGTTTTTAAGCGTTTTTGTCAATTTCGCGCGAAAAGTAGGTCAAAATTGGTTTGTTATGCACGAAACTTTGCACAGAAGACTATTTGGCATATATTATTGTGTTGAAATGGTTAGAATTGAAAATAATAGTCATATGCTAGAAATTAGGTGTTAAGTTGCGATTTTATGGGTTTTTAAGCGTTTTTGTCAATTTCACGCGTAAAGTAGGTCAAACTTGGTTTGTTATGCAGGAAACTTGGCACACAACACTATTTGGCATATATTATTGTGTTGAAATGGTTATAATTGAAAATAATAGTCATATGCTAGAAATTAAAAGTTAAGTTGAGATTTTAAGGGTTTTTAAGCGTTTTTGTCAATTTTGCGCGTAAAGTAAACTTTGTTTGTTTTGCGTGAAACTTGGCACACAACACTATTTTGCATATATTATTGTGTTGAAATGGTTAGAATTGAAAATAATAGCCATATGCTAGAAATTAGAAGTTAAGTTGCGATTTTATGGGTTTTAAAGCGTTTTTTTTCAATTTCACGCGTAAAGTCTCAAATTTGGTTTTGATGCGAAACCGGGGCTAATTAAGGCCTTGGTTATGCAAGGATTAATGTTGTGCGTAAGCTTTGATTAATGACACAGTCAAAAATTACTAATGATCATGAAAAGAACACGAAACAACCACAAACACTTAAACAAAATTCTGATCTAGCAAACTGTCGAGCAGCCCTCCTTCAGCTCAGCTTCTAAGAGTCCACGGGGATTGTTAGAATGGTTTTAGAACCTTGATAGCTAGATCCAAGTACCAAGATTCCATTTCCACTTTAGCCTAGGTCCTGGATGCATAGGTTTGGTCTCCACGTGTCGTGCAAGGTGGTCTGGTCACTAGTTTGCTGCTGTGTCAATTTCGCGCGTAAAGTAGGTCAAGCATGGTTTGTTATGCACGAAACTTGGCACACAACACTATTTGGCATATATTATTGTGTTGAAATGGTTAGATGTAACCGCCTCGAATTACGAAGGCAAACACTAACTGGAATTTAGTATTAATCAAGCGGAAGCTTACTTTTGCCAACACAATTAAGGGGTTACTTAAAGGTCAAACCAATATTCAAGTATAATACTTGAACCAAACCAAAGCAATATAACGGAAGTCTTAACTGTCCAAAATATAGGAAAATTACAACCAAATCGAAATAAGTCCAAAGTTCAAATGACATCCTTAAAATAGTCTAAATCTAAACTAACAGTCTCTCAAATAAAATAACGAGATCTAAACAAAGGGGAGTCATACTCCAACTCAGGTTCATCTTCCGCTCGCATATCCATTCTCCGTCGAGGTGCCATAGGGGTTTACTCTAAAAACAAAACCATTGGAAAAACATACAAAGCATAGTATCAGCAAAAAGGCTGAGTATAAACACACTGGTGTCCGTCAAACAAGTTATTGAAACCTTTTTTTTTTTTGAGTAAATTCATTTTGAAATATGCTTTTTCATTTGATAAATCATATTATGATTCAAATGCAGTTCAATGGCTCTATAGTCATTTCAAATTCTCATTTTTCATCATAAATCATAAGATCTCAATGGATCCAAATCAATTTCAAACTCATATCATAAGTTTACATGGGTACTCTGTGAGTCATCCTGTGACTCGTTTGGTAGTCGGTCTACCGTCCGCGACATGTCCGGCAAGTGTAACACAATGGTATTGTGAACAATACGCGCTCAGCATTGGTGAGCCGTTTAATCATGCACACAACATTTGCTGTGGCATATGTACCCGCCATTTAGGCTAAAATATTTTTTTGTACATATTATATATCTTGTAATCTTAATAGCATTTGAGAGTCAAAAATATTAACTTTTTCCACATGATAAACATCTTTTATTTGCACATAACAAAACATACTTTATTTGCAACTTAGCAAAATCAAATCATAATATTTCCCACATGGGTAAAACATGCTTAGCATAATCATATCATTAAACATAACCTTTGTATTATATTGGGGCATCACTAGCATGTATGGAAATGCATCGTAACAAAAAGTAATTAAAGTTCAATATGATTTTTTTTTTTTAAGGAAACCACTAAAATGTTTCGTTTCAATCCTTCTCAAAGTAAATATAACTAAAAGGGTTTTGAAATTCATTCAAAACAACTAGAATATGATTCATAAGTCTATAAAATCCTTACGACAGAAGATTTCATAAAACACTATTTTCTTAAATACGAGATAGTTTTGCAGATATTAAAATCGGTAATTGATTTACAAAGTACATATTAATTCTCCAACAAGGCCCAAATTAATCAAGTCATTAGAATGCCTTATTTAAAATGAATTTAAGGTTGTCCCATCAGATTATAATTGGTTATGCGAATTTATAACGATCTTTCAATTATTTTCGACAATTTGGGTATTTACCGTTATTTAAATGGTGTCTTAAATCCGTAAAATTTATAAACCATCTAATTTAAACTTAATTTATACTATGAGGCAGTAGGTTATTAATATAAATATAATTTTTTTATATAGGTTTATTTTTACCCAAATTTAATTAACAATATTACATTTTTTAATAAATAAACATTTTCTATTAATTTGATAAATTAGTAAATAATTAATAATTTATTTTATAAAATTATACCAAAGTCCCAGAAGTCATATAACATGTTTATTAGGCCATTTGAACTTATAAAACTCATGTATGATGTTTTATTATTTGTATAGACATTTTATCGATAAATAAAATAAAATAGCTTTAAAATTATTTGAGTCCGATTAAAGTATTATAAAAAAAATCATATGATATTCCAGAAGCTATTTTAAGAAGTATAAAATTTTAAATAACCATTAAAAATCATGTGGAGTATTTTTAATAATTAATATCGTTATTTTACCGATAAACCGAATAAAATTTATTTAAGTCCATATATGGTCACGAAAATCCATATAAATTTTTTTAACATATATCTACTGATTATAAGTGTCTCATAAAATTTTCATGTCCAAAAGACGTCATTTAGTGCTTATTTTATGTTTTACCGTTTTCAAACTTACCGATTATTAATAAACGAGTAAAAATTATTAAGGTCCTTAAATGTCAACGAAATCTTCCCAAACTTTTACCAATTTTACCTACTGTGCATATAAGTATGTGATAAAAATTTCAAGTCCATATGTCTTTGTTTGGTAATTATTTTATATTTTATCATTTTACAATTTACCGTTAAACAATTTAACGATTATTCAAAAATTATAAAAAAAATTCAAAACTAAATATATTCTGGCCAAATCTTGTTGGAGACATTATAATATGTTTTTATTAATTATTTTTGATGATGAAGAGTTCATCTAATACCATGTTTTATAATAAGAGTATTTAACACCTTAAAATCCATTAAAATATCAATTTAACGAATAATCTCAACAAAAAGTATCCAAGAAATTTTCTTAACATATGGCTACTGAAAATTTCTCTTAAAATGAATTTAAAATGTTTTCAAATTCATATAATCATTTCCATCACAATAACTTTCACAAAGTAGTGTTAAACATGCCTTTAAACATACAATAATTTATAAAATCAACATGCATGATGCCCACAATAATAATACATGTAATAAATTATTCCATACTCAAATTTATCATTTTCACATCATTTTTCAAGATTTAAGAACTTCACTTTGGGAATTTATTTTTTTTTTTTTTAAAAAAGTTTATACACAAACTTTCCCAACTTGTTCTTAAATCCTTTAAAAATCACCCCATGTGACATACCTCGACTCCAAGCCTATATAATTATTCCGTAAGCTCCCACGTAAGCTCCTACGCGTTCTTAGAAGTGGTTCTAACTTTGGGTCCTTGCCCTTCAAGTCTCAACTCCAATTCTTCAACTAAACCTATTGCATTCATCCAAAAATCAATAATAATTTTGGATTTCTAATATGTACTTAACTTTTCCTAGTTAGAGTTGTTAGGCTAATACTTGTGATGATTTTAACATATTTGGAGTATACTTATTATGTTGAGCAACATAATTAGTTAAGTCCCATAATTTTACATGAATCCTTTAAGTAACAAAATTTATATGTTTGTAGAAATGCATCTTCTTACTTTCTATTATGGCCTATTTTTATAGATTTATAAATGATGATTTTCTTAGTTTAGAGATAAAATATTCATTTTATAATGATCTTAGTTTATAGAAAGATTCATGTAAAAAAAATATTTTACATGAACAAGTTTTAACAAAAACTAGTGGAATAAAGAAATAAGCATAACTTACTCTATACTTGGTGGATTTCTTCAAGTTTGGTGTCTATGGAAAGCTCTTAAGATGAAGATTATTTTTATGGGAGATTTGAGTTTATAAACATAAATTTTCAGAAGTTTTAGATGGGTTTTTGAAGAAGATTTGATGAGAAAATAAGGTGTTTTTGCTAGAAATTGTAAGATTGAACTTCAACTTTGCTTATGGATGAAATAAGGAGTAAAATGAAGAGTGAAAGAAGGTTGATGGAGCTGAAAATATGGACAGCAAATATGTCTTGATTTATTATGTTTGCATGCTTGTTATGATGGTGTTTTTGGGTAAGAACAATAGGGGCTTTGGGTAGAGAGTTTGGTGGAGTGTGTAAGTGAGTTTTGGGGCTAAAAGAGGGCTAGTATGACAGCTAGGGGCTGCTGTTTTGGGGCTGGTTTGGAGTGCTTTTTGTCCTCAATTTGGTCTATTATGGTATAATAAAGGTTTATCTAAGATAGTTTAAAGTTTGGGTAAAAATTGTTGTACATGTAACAAGTTATGTAACTTGTACTTCCTGTTTAAAAATCACTTGTATATGTGTGAAATATTTAATTTACTCCCATCATGGTTATATAATATGCTTGGGTAATAATTAAAATTTTTTTTTTTGAACTGTTATGGGTAGTTGCTCAATTTTAAGTTTTTACCTCCAAAGTTTACGTTACTTGTTTCGATTCATAATCATGTTACGAATTAACAAGTTTCTAATCATCGTAGAGATTTTTCAAATTACTACCATCACTAATTAAATTATAATTAGTAACAAACAAATATATAAGAAAAATTAGGCGTTAAAAACGACTAATGAAATCTTCTAATAATACGACTGTTTCAGTCTTCCCTTCTTACAAGAGTTTCGTCCTCGAAACTAACTCAAACTAATGGTTATAAATACATCACTCAAATAAGTAAGGGTATCTAATTAACACATCGTCCTCTTTTTCCCAAGTAACACTGTCGGTATCCTGTCCACTCCATAGCACTTTCACAAGTGGAATTGTGCGGCTACGGAGTTTTCTAACCTCTCGACCTAGGATCCTCAGGGGCTTTTCCTCATACTGCAAGCTTTCAACAAGTTGAATGGGCTCATACTGGAGAACATGTGATGGATCAAACACAAATCGGCGCAATTGCGACACATGGAACACATTGTGAACCTTAGCTAATTGTGGGGGTAATGCTAACTCATAAGCTACCTCCCCAACTCTACGCAAAATCTCATAGGGTCCAATGTACTGAGGATCAAGCTTCCCCTGCATTTCGAACCTCTTGATTCCCTTTGTTGGCGAGACTTTAAGGAACACCTTCTCACCGACTTGGAACTCAAGTTTCCTCCTCCTACGATCTGCGTAGGATTTCTGTCGATCTTGGGAAGCCTTCATCCGGTCTCTAATGATTCTGACTTGTTCAGCGGTCTCTCTGATCATTTCTGGTCCAACGAGCACGCCGGGCCTCCCGGTATCCCAATAAAGTGGTGTCCTACACCTTTGGCCATACAAGGCCTCATATGGAGCCATACCAATACTACTCTGATAACTATTGTTGTAGGAGAATTCTATCAACGGTAAGATGTCCTCCCACGAACACTGAAAATCAAGGGCACATGCCCGAAGCATATCCTCTAGAGTCTGGATGGTCCTCTCCGTCTGCCCATCTGTATCTGGGTGAAAAGCGGTGCTGTAATTAAGGGTCGTGCCGAATGCCCTTTGTAGCTCATTCCAAAATCGAGCCACAAATTTTGGATCTCGATCTGAAACTATTGTCATCGGTATACCATGTAGTCTAAGTATTTCTTTCACATAAGCATCAGCCAATTGTTTTGCTTTCCAAGTTACTTTAGCAGGAATAAATCTGGCAGTCTTAGTGAGTCGATCAACAATCACCCAAATAGAATCATTTCGTCTTCTCGAACGGGGCAATCCAACAACAAAGTCCATACTCACTGATTCCCACTTCCACTTAGGCACGGGAAGTGGTTGCAATTCCCCCGGAGTGCGCTGGTGGTCAATCTTGACTTGCTGACATACTAGACATCGAGCTATGAAATGCTCGACATCCTTCTTCATGTTCATCCACCAAAAGTATTGTTTTAAATCTGCTAGCATCTTATCCCGTCCTGGGTGGACAGAATACATAGTCGAATGTGCCTCCTTGAGTATTTTCTCTATCAATTCAGGATCTCGGGGCACACATAACCTTCCCTTTAGATGAATACTCCCATCTGTAGCAATACTAAAGTCTTTAACTGCACCCTTTTCAATACCAATCTTCAACTCTGACAAGAAGTCATCATACTGTTGTAGCTCACGGATCTCCTCATGTAGACTCGGTGTTGTACTCACAGCATTGAGAATGCTGTCGTATGATCCCTTCTTAACCACAATCAATTCTAGCTCCTTCATCTCCACATAAATCTCGTAGGGCACTGAAATTAGTCCATTAATGACCATTCTCGGTTTTCGGCTTAAGCCATCTGCTACACGGTTTGCCTTCCCGGGATGATACTCAAAAGTGAGGTCATAATCTTTCATCAATTCTAGCCACCTTCTCTGCCTCATGTTAAGCTCCTTCTGTGTAAACAGATAAGTCAAACTCTTGTGATCGGTGTAGATCTTGCAAGTAGTGCCGTAGAGATAATGCCTCCAAATTTTTAAGGCAAATATGACTCCGGCTAATTCTAAATCGTGCACTGGATAGTTCTTCTCATTTGGCCTCAATTGTCTCGATGCGTAGGCAATCACTTTCCCCTCTTGCATGAGTACACAACCCAAGCCCTCTAAAGATGCATCACTGTTTACCGTGAACTCTTTCCCATCCTCGGGCAATACAAGCACTGGAGCCGTTGTTAACCTTTTCTTCAAATCTAGGAAAGCGTCCTCACACTTTTGTGACCACACAAACTTGGTATTCTTTCGAACCAAACTTGTGATCGGTAGTGCGATCTTAGAAAACCCATCAACATATCTTCGGTAATAACCTGCCAAACCCATAAAGCTTCTTACCTCAGTTACACTAGTCGGTGCTGGCCAATCAATGATAGTCCTTATCTTCTCGGGGTCCACTGTTATGCCATCTTTTGAGATTACATGACCTAGGAAGACAACTCGATCCAACCAGAATTCACTCTTGCTCAACTTCCCATAAAAGCTTCTTTCCCTCAATCGTGTTAATACCAATCTTAAGTGCTCCTCATGATCTTTCTCTGTCTTAGAGTACACCAAGATATCATCAATGAAAACCACAACAAATTTATCAAGATAGTCATGGAATGTTCGATTCATCAAGTCCATGAATGCTGCAGGGGCATTGGTTAACCCAAACGGCATCACTCTAAACTCATAGTGCCCATATCTGGTGCGGAAAGCAGTTTTAGGAATGTCTTCCTCCGCTATCCTCAACTGATGGTAACCAGATCTCAAGTCAATTTTAGAGAAAACTCCGGCTCCTTTCAACTGGTCAAATAAATCATCAATTCTAGGAAGTGGGTACTTGTTCTTGATGGTTATTTTGTTCAGCTCCTGGTAGTCAATGCATAGCCTCACAGAACCATCTTTCTTCTTCACAAACAACACTGGAGCTCCCCATGGTGATACATTTGGTCTGATAAACCCTTTATCTTGTAACTCCTCGAGTTGGGTTTTTAGTTCAGTCAACTCAAGTGGTTCCATTCTATATGGTGCCTTTGAAATCGGGCTTGACCCTGGAACTCGGTCAATGTGAAAATCAATCTCTCTCTTTGGAGGTAACCCAGGTAGATCATCAGGGAATACATCAGAAAATTCTCGCACTATCAAGATCTGACTTAAGTCGACCTCCTTGTATGTTGACTCGCTCATGTGGTAGACCTGGGCTTCCCCACCTCTCTTTGGAAAGGTTGTAAGCCTCTCAATCATCTCTGGCTCAATATTAGGTATGGTCCCATCACTAAAAGCTACTTGTTCCCCTGGATTTTTCTCAACCTTTACATTCCTCTCATAGCACTCAATCACTGCCCTGTGTTTACCTAGCCAGTCCATTCCTAGAATGATATCAAACCCTCCTAAGTCAAATACAATCAGGTCTACATAGAACTCCTTACCCTGGATTACTAATGGGCAATCAATCAACTTTGTATTACATGATACCGTTGATCCGTCGGGTAACTCAACTCTATGCATTATAGGGCATACATTAACATAACAGTCCAAAGATCTCACAAATGACTTAGAAACATAAGACTTGTCGGCCCCGGAATCAAATAAGACACGGGCGGACTTACCAAGCAATAACAGTAATCCGGAAATGACTTTACCTTCTGTCTTAGGACTCAAGGTGCTAGGCTCCTTTGCTGTAGTAATGGCAAAGAATTTTCCTCCTCCCAGGCGCTGGTTCCCTTGGCCTCCAGAAGATGAGGCTTTATTGCCTCCTTTATATTCAAGGCGAAGCTGAGAATTATTGTTACGCTGGTTCCCTTGATTTCCTAAGTATCGTGCTCCACCATTTCCGGGGTTTCCCCGGTTCTTGCCCCAACAATCTCGAGCCAAATGACCTAGTTTTCCACAATTCAGACACACAGCCTTACCCTCACAGTTGACTCCCTTAGAGTGCCATTTCTTGCATCTATCACACAGTTGACTTTTTAGCGGGTTAGAGTTTTGTGGGTTTCTGTTGCTGTTGAAGCCGTTTTGGTTTTGATTCCCCTTGAAGTTTCCCTCAGCTCTGGGCTTCTTACTCTGACCTCCCTGGTCTCCTCCAGATCTCTTTTTCCTCGCATCTTCCTCTCTCTTGCAGACCATTTCTTTCTCCACAGCATGTTCATACATAGCTTGAAAAGACTCATATTGACCCATCAACTTTTGGTAGCTGAAGTTGAGACCATTGTAGAAGCGATCCATCTTTTTCTTTTCATCAAGCACATAATCTGGGGCAAATCGAGCCAACTCCAAGAACTTGTTAGCATATTCGGTAACGCTAAGAGAATGCTGCCTCAAGTAAAGAAATTCTGATTCTTTTTGTCTCTGTAGAGCAGCTGGGTAGAACCTCTCCCTTAGTTTCTTCATGAAATCTTCCCATTTCCAACTAGTGGGTTGTGTTGCTCCACCAGCAGATGTGGAGGCAGCTGAGACACCTTTTAGGGCTCTCCACCAAAGCTCTGCAGGTCCCACTAGATAGAATGCTGCAAGTTTAACCTTAAGATTTTCTGGACAGTTTACCACCTCAAGAATTTTCTCAGTTTCATTGATCCAATCTTCAAGGACAACTGGATCTGTAGCACCATTGTAGGTCTTAGGCCTGTGGGTAGCAAGCCTTTTGTAAAACTTAGTCTCGTCATCCACATTAGCATGTTGGTTGGCTATGAACTGGACTAATTGAGCATTGGTCTCTTGAATGACTCTGAGTTGCTCGGTTAGGAGATTCAATTGGGCTTGAGGATCCATTCTTTCCCCAATTAATTCCTCTAGGTTCCTGCCAAGAGGTAATCACTAATTAATAATTATGCCTTTAAGACAAATAGATATGTACTTGCATAACACACTTTCTTAACTTTATTGATTTAATGACTTAATAACTTCATCAATTTCCATCCCATTGGATCACTTGTTTAGCAGTTTTAACACTTTTAATGATGATTCCTCAACTTAATTTACCACCATGCATAGGTAACTTAACCACATAATTGGATCATCACTTGCTTATAAGAAACCTTTAAGACTTCTAGTTTACTAATGGTACTTAGTAATCTGATTTAAGTTAGACTTACTACTTAAATCCTTTCTTTACCAATAATCCCTAAATTTTAAGCTCATTTCTTAATTACTTCCATGAGTTACTCGTTCTCTAATTTTCCTGATATTTTAGACAAGCTTCCAAAGCCTTGGCTCTGATACCAACTGTAACCGCCTCGAATTATGAAGGCAAACACTAACTGGAATTTAGTATTAATCAAGCGGAAGCTTACTTTTGCCAACACAATTAAGGGGTTACTTAAAGGTCAAACCAATATTCAAGTATAATACTTGAACCAAACCAAAGCAATATAACGGAAGTCTTAACTGTCCAAAATATAGGAAAATTACAACCAAATCGAAATAAGCCCAAAGTTCAAATGACATCCTTAAAATAGTCTAAATCTAAACTAACAGTCTCTCAAATAAAATAACGAGATCTAAACAAAGGGGAGTCATACTCCAACTCAGGTTCATCTTCCGCTCGCATATCCATTCTCCGTCGAGGTGCCATAGGGGTTTACTCTAAAAACAAAACCATTGGAAAAACATACAAAGCATAGTATCAGCAAAAAGGCTGAGTATAAACACACTGGTGTCCGTCAAACAAGTTATTGAAACCTTTTTTTTTTTTTGAGTAAATTCATTTTGAAATATGCTTTTTCATTTGATAAATCATATTATGATTCAAATGCAGTTCAATGGCTCTATAGTCATTTCAAATTTTCATTTTTCATCATAAATCATAAGATCTCAATGGATCCAAATCAATTTCAAACTCATATCATAAGTTTACATGGGTACTCTGTGAGTCATCCTATGACTCGTTTGGTCTACCGTCCGCGACATGTCCGGCAAGTGTAACACAATGGTATTGTGAACAATACGCGCTCAGCATTGGTGAGCCGTTTAATCATGCACACAACATTTGCTGTGGCATATGTACCCGCCATTTAGGCTAAAATATTTTTTTGTACATATTATATATCTTGTAATCTTAATAGCATTTGAAAGTCAAAAATATTAACTTTTTCCACATGATAAACATCTTTTATTTGCACATAACAAAACATACTTTATTTGCAACTTAGCAAAATCAAATCATAATATTTCCCACATGGGTAAAACATGCTTAGCATAATCATATCATTAAACATAACCTTTGTATTATATTGGGGCATCAATAGCATGTATGGAAATGCATCGTAACAAAAAGTAATTAAAGTTCAATATGATTTTTTTTTTTTTTTAAGGAAACCACTAAAATGTTTCGTTTCAATCCTTCTCAAAGTAAATATAACTAAAAGGGTTTTGAAATTCATTCAAAACAACTAGAATATGATTCATAAGTCTATAAAATCCTTACGACAGAAGATTTCATAAAACACTATTTTCTTAAATACGAGATAGTTTTGCAGGTATTAAAATCGGTAATTGATTTACAAAGTACATATTAATTCTCCAACAAGGCCCAAATTAATCAAGTCATTATAATACCTTATTTAAAATGAATTTAAGGTTGTCCCATCAGATTATAATTGGTTATGCGAATTTATAACGATCTTACAATTATTTTCGACAATTTGGGTATTTACCGTTATTTAAATGATGTCTTAAATCCGTAAAATTTATAAACCATCTAATTTAAACTTAATTTATACTATGAGGCAGTAGGTTATTAATATAAATATATTTTTTTATATAAGTTTATTTTTACCCAAATTTAATTAACAATATTACATTTTTTAATAAATAAACATTTTCTATTAATTTGATAAATTAGTAAATAATTAATAATTTATTTTATAAAATTATACGAAAGTCCCAGAAGTCATATAACATGTTTATTAGGCCATTTGAACTTATAAAACTCATGTATGATGTTTTATTATTTGTATAGACATTTTATCGATAAATAAAATAAAATAGCTTTAAAATTATTTGAGTCCGATTAAAATATCATAAAAAAAATCATATGATATTCCAGAAGCTATTTTAAGAAGTATAAAATTTTAAATAACCATTAAAAATCATGTGGAGTATTTTTAATAATTAATATCGTTATTTTACCGATAAACCGAATAAAATTTATTTAAGTCCATATATGGTCACGAAAATCCACATAAATTTTTTTATCATATATCTACTGATTATATAAGTGTCTCATAAAATTTTCATGTCCAAAAGACGTCATTTAGTGCTTATTTTATATTTTACCGTTTTCAAACTTACCGATTATTAATAAACGAGTAAAAATTATTAAGGTCCTTAAATGTAAATGAAATCTTCCCAAACTTTTACCAATTTTACCTACTGTCCATATAAGTATGTGATAAAAATTTCAAGTCCATATGTCTTTGTTTGGTAATTATTTTATATTTTATCATTTTACAATTTACCGTTAAACAATTTAACGATTATTCAAAAATTATAAAAAAAATTCAAAACTAAATATATTCTGGCCAAATCTTGTTGGAGACATTATAATATGTTTTTATTAATTATTTTTGATGATGAAGAGTTCATCTAATACCATGTTTTATAATAAGAGTATTTAACACCTTAAAATCCATTAAAATATCAATTTAACGAATAAACTCAACAAAAAGTATCCAAGAAATTTTCTTAACATATGGCTACTGAAAATTTCTCTTAAAATGAATTTAAAATGTTTTCAAATTCATATAATCATTTCCATCACAATAACTTTCACAAAGTAGTGTTAAACATGCCTTTAAACATACAATAATTTATAAAATCAACATGCATGATGCCCACAATAATAATACATGTAATAAATTATTCCATACTCAAATTTATCATTTTCACATCATTTTTCAAGATTTAAGAACTTCACTTTGGGAATTTATTTTTTTTTTTTTAAAAAGAAGTTTATACACAAACTTTCCCAACTTGTTCTTAAATCCTTTAAAAATCACCCCATGTGACATACCTCGACTCCAAGCCTATATAATTATTCCGTAAGCTCCCACGAAAGCTCCTACGCGTTCTTAGAAGTGGTTCTAACTTTGGGTCCTTGCCCTTCAAGTCTCAACTCCAACTCTTCAACTAAACCTATTGCATTCATCCAAAAACCAATAATAATTTTGGATTTCTAATATGTACTTAACTTTTCCTAGTTAGAGTTGTTAGGCTAATACTTGTGATGATTTTAACATATTTGGAGTATACTTATTATGTTGAGCAACATAATTAGTTAAGTCCCATAATTTTACTTGAATCCTTTAAGTAACAAAATTTATATGTTTGTAGAAATGCATCTTCTTACTTTCTATTATGGCTTATTTTTATAGATTTATAAATGATGATTTTCTTAGTTTAGAGATAAAATATTCATTTTATAATGATCTTAGTTTATAGAAAGATTCATGTAAAAAAAATATTTTACATGAACAAGTTTTAACAAAAACTAGTGGAATAAAGAAATGAGCATAACTTACTCTATACTTGGTGGATTTCTTCAAGTTTGGTGTCTATGGAAAGCTCTTAAGATAAAGATTATTTTTATGGGAGATTTGAGTTTATAAACATAAATTTTCAGAAGTTTTAGATGGGTTTTTGAAGAAGATTTGATGAGAAAATAAGGTGTTTTTGCTAGAAATTGTAAGATTGAACTTCAACTTTGCTTATGGATGAAATAAGGAGTAAAATGAAGAGTGAAAGAAGGTTGATGGAGCTGAAAATATGGACAGCAAATATGTCTTGATTTATTATGTTTGCATGCTTGTTATGATGGTGTTTTTGGGTAAGAACAATAGGGGCTTTGGGTAGAGAGTTTGGTGGAGTGTGTAAGTGAGTTTTGGGGCTAAAAGAGGGCTAGTATGACAGCTAGGGGCTGCTGTTTTGGGGCTGGTTTGGAGTGCTTTTTGTCCTCAATTTGGTCTATTATGGTATAATAAAGGTTTATCTAAGATAGTTTAAAGTTTGGGTAAAAATTGTTGTACATGTAACAAGTTATGTAACTTGTACTTCCTGTTTAAAAATCACTTGTATATGTGTGAAATATTTAATTTACTCCCATCATGGTTATATAATATGCTTGGGTAATAATTAAAAATTTTTTTTTTGAACTGTTATGGGTAGTTGCTCAATTTTAAGTTTTTACCTCCAAAGTTTACGTTACTTGTTTCGATTCATAATTATGTTACGAATTAACAAGTTTCTAATCATCGTAGAGATTTTAAAAATTACTACCATCACTAATTAAATTATAATTAGTAACGAACAAATATATAAGAAAAATTAGGCGTTAAAAACGACTAATGAAATCTTCTAATAATACGACTGTTTCAGTCTTCCCTTCTTACAAGAGTTTCGTCCTCGAAACTAACTCAAACTAATGGTTATAAATACATCACTCAAATAAGTAAGGGTATCTAATTAACATATCGTCCTCGTTTTCCCAAGTAGCACTGTCGGTATCCTGTCCACTCCATAGCACTTTCACAAGTGGAATCGTGCGGCTACGGAGTTTTCTAACCTCTCGACCTAGGATCCTCAGGGGCTTTTCCTCATACTGCAAGCTTTCAACAAGTTGAATGGGCTCATACTGGAGAACATGTGATGGATCAAACACATATCGGCGCAATTGCGACACATGGAACACATTGTGAACCTTAGCTAATTGTGGGGGTAATGCTAACTCATAAGCTACCTCCCCAACTCTACGCAAAATCTCATAGGGTCCAATGTACCGAGGATCAAGCTTCCCCTGCATTCCGAACCTCTTGATTCCCTTTGTTGGCGAGACTTTAAGGAACACCTTCTCACCGACTTGGAACTCAAGTTTCCTCCTCCTACGATCTGCGTAGGATTTCTGTCGATCTTGGGCAGCCTTCATCCGGTCTCTAATGATTCTGACTTGTTCAGCGGTCTCTCTGATCATTTCTGGTCCAACGAGCACGCCGGGCCTCCCGGTATCCCAATAAAGTGGTGTCCTACACCTTTGGCCATACAAGGCCTCATATGGAGCCATACCAATACTACTCTGATAACTATTGTTGTAGGAGAATTCTATCAACGGTAAGATGTCCTCCCACGAACACTGAAAATCAAGGGCACATGCCCGAAGCATATCCTCTAGAGTCTGGATGGTCCTCTCCGTCTGCCCATCTGTAGCTGGGTGAAAAGCGGTGCTGTAGTTAAGGGTCGTGCCGAATGCCCTTTATAGCTCATTCCATAATCGAGCCACAAATTTTGGATCTCGATCTGAAACTATTGTCATCGGTATACCATGTAGTCTAAGTACTTCTTTCACATAAGCATCAGCCAATTGTTTTGCTTTCCAAGTTACTTTAGCAAGAATAAATCTGGCAGTCTTAGTGAGTCGATCAACAATCACCCAAATAGAATCATTTCCTCTTCTCGAACGGGGCAAGCCTATATAATTATTCCGTAAGCTCCCACGTAAGCTCCTACGCGTTCTTAGAAGTGGTTCTAACTTTGGGTCCTTGCCCTTCAAGTCTCAACTCCAACTCTTCAACTAAACTTATTGCATTCATCCAAAAATCAATAATAATTTTGGATTTCTAATATGTACTTAACTTTTCCTAGTTAGAGTTGTTAGGCTAATACTTGTGATGATTTTAACATATTTGGAGTATACTTATTATGTTGAGCAACATAATTAGTTAAGTCCCATAATTTTACTTGAATCCTTTAAGTAACAAAATTTATATGTTTGTAGAAATGCATCTTCTTACTTTCTATTATGGCCTATTTTTATAGATTTATAAATGATGATTTTCTTAGTTTAGAGATAAAATATTCATTTTATAATGATCTTAGTTTATAGAAAGATTCATGTAAAAAAAATATTTTACATGAACAAGTTTTAACAAAAACTAGTGGAATAAAGAAACGAGCATAACTTACTCTATACTTGGTGGATTTCTTCAAGTTTGGTGTCTATGGAAAGCTCTTAAGATGAAGATTATTTTTATGGGAGATTTGAGTTTATAAACATAAATTTTCAGAAGTTTTAGATGGGTTTTTGAAGAAGATTTGATGAGAAAATAAGGTGTTTTTGCTAGAAATTGTAAGATTGAACTTCAACTTTGCTTATGGATGAAATAAGGAGTAAAATGAAGAGTGAAAGAAGGTTGATGGAGCTGAAAATATGGACAGCAAATATGTCTTGATTTATTATGTTTGCATGCTTGTTATGATGGTGTTTTTGGGTAAGAACAATAGGGGCTTTGGGTAGAGAGTTTGGTGGAGTGTGTAAGTGAGTTTTGGGGCTAAAAGAGGGCTAGTATGACAGCTAGGGGCTGCTGTTTTGGGGCTGGTTTGGAGTGCTTTTTGTCCTCAATTTGGTCTATTATGGTATAATAAAGGTTTATCTAAGATAGTTTAAAGTTTGGGTAAAAATTGTTGTACATGTAACAAGTTATGTAACTTGTACTTCCTGTTTAAAAATCACTTGTATATGTGTGAAATATTTAATTTACTCCCATCATGGTTATATAATATGCTTGGGTAATAATTAAAAATTTTTTTTTTGAACTGTTATGGGTAGTTGCTCAATTTTAAGTTTTTACCTCCAAAGTTTACGTTACTTGTTTCGATTCATAATCATGTTACGAATTAACAAGTTTCTAATCATCGTAGAGATTTTTCAAATTACTACCATCACTAATTAAATTATAATTAGTAACGAACAAATATATAAGAAAAATTAGGCGTTAAAAACGATTAATGAAATTTCTAATAATACGACTGTTTCAGTCTTCCCTTCTTACAAGAGTTTCGTCCTCGAAACTAACTCAAACTAATGGTTATAAATACATCACTCAAATAAGTAAGGGTATCTAATTAACATATCGTCCTCTTTTTCCCAAGTAGCACTGTCGGTATCCTGTCCACTCCATAGCACTTTCACAAGTGGAATCGTGCGGCTCCGGAGTTTTCTAGGATCCTCAGGGGCTTTTCCTCATACTGCAAGCTTTCAATAAGTTGAATGGGCTCATACTGGAGAACATGTGATGGATCAAACACAAATCGGCGCAATTGCGACACATGGAACACATTGTGAACCTTAGCTAATTGTGGGGGTAATGCTAACTCATAAGCTACCTCCCCAACTCTACGCAAAATCTCATAGGGTCCAATGTACCGAGGATCAAGCTTCCCCTGCATTCCGAACCTCTTGATTCCCTTTGTTGGCGAGACTTTAAGGAACACCTTCTCACCGACTTGGAACTCAAGTTTCCTCCTCCTACGATCTGCGTAGGATTTCTGTCGATCTTGGGCAGCCTTCATCCGGTCTCTAATGATTCTGACTTGTTCAGCGGTCTCTCTGATCATTTCTGGTCCAACGAGCACGCCGGGCCTCCCGGTATCCCAATAAAGTGGTGTCCTACACCTTTGGCCATACAAGGCCTCATATGGAGCCATACCAATACTACTCTGATAACTATTGTTGTAGGAGAATTCTATCAACGGTAAGATGTCCTCCCACGAACACTGAAAATCAAGGGCACATGCCCGAAGCATATCCTCTAGAGTCTGGATGGTCCTCTCCGTCTGCCCATCTGTAGCTGGGTGAAAAGCGGTGCTGTAGTTAAGGGTCGTGCCGAATGCCCTTTGTAGCTCATTCCATAATCGAGCCACAAATTTTGGATCTCGATCTGAAACTATTGTCATCGGTATACCATGTAGTCTAAGTACTTCTTTCACATAAGCATCAGCCAATTGTTTTGCTTTCCAAGTTACTTTAGCAGGAATAAATCTGGCAGTCTTAGTGAGTCGATCAACAATCACCCAAATAGAATCATTTCCTCTTCTCGAACGGGGCAATCCAACAACAAAGTCCATACTCACTGATTCCCACTTCCACTTAGGCACGGGAAGTGGTTGCAATTCCCCCGGAGTGCGCTGGTGGTCAATCTTGACTTGCTGACATACTAGACATCGAGCTATGAAATCCTCGACATCCTTCTTCATGTTCATCCACCAAAAGTATTGTTTTAAATCTGCTAGCATCTTATCCCGTCCTGGGTGGACAGAATACATAGTCGAATGTGCCTCCTTGAGTATTTTCTCTATCAATTCAGGATCTCGGGGCACACATAACCTTCCCTTTAGATGAATACTCCCATCTTTAGCAATACTGAAGTCTTTAACTGCACCCTTTTCAATACCAATCTTCAACTTTGACAAGAAGTCATCATACTGTTGTAGCTCACGGATCTCCTCATGTAGACTCGGTGTTGTACTCACAGCATTGAGAATGCTGTCGTATGATCCCTTCTTAACCACAATCAATTCTAGCTCCTTCATCTCCACATAAATCTCGTAGGGCACTGAAATTAGTCCATTAATGACCATTCTCGGTTTTCGGCTTAAGCCATCTGCTACACGGTTTGCCTTCCCGGGATGATACTCAAAAGTGAGGTCATAATCTTTCATCAATTCTAGCCACCTTCTCTGCCTCATGTTAAGCTCCTTCTGTGTAAACAGATAAGTAAAACTCTTGTGATCGGTGTAGATCTTGCAAGTAGTGCCGTAGAGATAATGCCTCCAAATTTTTAAGGCAAATATGACTCCGGCTAATTCTAAATCGTGCACTGGATAGTTCTTCTCATTTGGCCTCAATTGTCTCGATGCGTAGGCAATCACTTTCCCCTCTTGCATGAGTACACAACCCAAGCCCTCTAAAGATGCATCACTGTATACCGTGAACTCTTTCCCATCCTCGGGCAATACAAGCACTGGAGCCGTTGTTAACCTTTTCTTCAATTCTAGGAAAGCGTCCTCACACTTTTGTGATCACACAAACTTGGTATTCTTTCGAACCAAACTTGTGATCGGTAGTGCGATCTTAGAAAACCCATCAACATATCTTCGGTAATAACCTGCCAAACCCATAAAGCTTCTTACCTCAGTTACACTAGTCGGTGCTGGCCAATCAATGATAGTCCTTATCTTCTCGGGGTCCACTGTTATGCCATCTTTTGAGATTACATGACCTAGGAAGACAACTCGATCCAACCAGAATTCACTCTTGCTCAACTTCCCATAAAAGCTTCTTTCCCTCAATCGTGTTAATACCAATCTTAAGTGCTCCTCATGATCTTTCTCTGTCTTAGAGTACACCAAGATATCATCAATGAAAACCACAACAAATTTATCAAGATAGTCATGGAATGTTCGATTCATCAAGTCCATGAATGCTGCAGGGGCATTGATTAACCCAAACGGCATCACTCTAAACTCATAGTGCCCATATCTGGTGCGGAAAGCAGTTTTAGGAATGTCTTCCTCCGCTATCCTCAACTGATGGTAACCAGATCTCAGGTCAATTTTAGAGAAAACTCCGGCTCCTTTCAACTGGTCAAATAAACCATCAATTCTAGGAAGTGGGTACTTGTTCTTGATGGTTATTTTGTTCAGCTCCCGGTAGTCAATGCATAGCCTCAAAGAACCATCTTTCTTCTTCACAAACAACATTGGAGCTCCCCATGGTGATACACTTGGTCTAATAAACCCTTTATCTTGTAACTCCTCGAGTTGGGTTTTTAGTTCAGTCAACTCAAGTGGTGCCATTCTATATGGTGCCTTTGAAATCGGGCTTGACCCTGGAACTAGGACAATGTGAAAATCAATCTCTCTCTTTGGAGGTAACCCAGGTAGATCATCAGGGAATACATCAGAAAATTCTCGCACTATCAAGATCTGACTTAAGTCGACCTCCTTGTATGTTGACTCGCTCATGTGGTAGACCTGGGCTTCCCCACCTCTCTTTGGAAAGGTTGTAAGCCTCTCAATCATCTCTGGCTCAATATTAGGTATGGTCCCATCACTAAAAGCTACTTGTTCCCCTGGATTTTTCTCAACCTTTACATTCCTCTCATAGCACTCAATCACTGCCCTGTGTTTACCTAGCCAGTCCATTCCTAGAATGATATCAAACCCTCCTAAGTCAAATACAATCAGGTCTACATAGAACTCCTTACCCAGGATTACTAATGGGCAATCAATCAACTTTGTATTACATGATACCGTTGATCCGTCGGGTAACTCAACTCTATGCATTATAGGGCATATATTAACATAACAGTCCAAAGATCTCACAAATGACTTAGAAACATAAGACTTGTCGGCCCCGGAAACAAATAAGACACGGGCGGACTTACCAAGCAATAACAGTAATCCGGAAATGACTTTACCTTCTGTCTTAGGACTCAAGGTGCTAGGCTCCTTTGCTGTAGTAATGGCAAAGAATTTTCCTCCTCCCAGGCGCTGGTTCCCTTGGCCTCCAGAAGATGAGGCTTTATTGCCTCCTTTATATTCAAGGCGAAGCTGAGAATTATTGTTACGCTGGTTCCCTTGATTTCCTAAGTATCGTGCTCCACCATTTCCGGGGTTTCCCCGGTTCTTGCCCCAACAATCTCGAGCCAAATGACCTAGTTTTCCACAATACAGACACACAGCCTTACCGTCACAGTTGACTCCCTTAGAGTGCCATTTCTTGCATCTATCACACAGTTGACTTTTTAGCGGGTTGGAGTTTTGTGGGTTTCTGTTGCTGTTGAAGCGGTTTTGGTTTTGATTCCCCTTGAAGTTTCCCTCAGCTCTGGGCTTCTTACTCTGACCTCCCTGGTCTCCTCCAGATCTCTTTTTCCTCGCATCTTCCTCTCTCTTGCAGACCATTTCTTTCTCCACAGCATGTTCATTCATAGCTTGAAAAGACTCATATTGACCCATCAACTTTTGGTAGCTGAAGTTGAGACCATTGTAGAAGCGATCCATCTTTTTCTTTTCATCAAGCACATAATCTGGGGCAAATCGAGCCAACTCCAAGAACTTGTTAGCATATTCGGTAACGCTAAGAGAATGCTGCCTCAAGTAAAGAAATTCTGATTCTTTTTGTCTCTGTAGAGCAGCTGGGTAGAACCTCTCCCTTAGTTTCTTCATGAAATCTTCCCATTTCCAACTAGTGGGTTGTGTTGCTCCACGAGCAGATGTGGAGGCAGCTGAGACACCTTTTAGGGCTCTCCACCAAAGCTCTGCAGGTCCCACTAGATAGAATGCTGCAAGTTTAACCTTAAGATTTTCTGGACAGTTTACCACCTCAAGAATTTTCTCAGTTTCATTGATCCAATCTTCAAGGACAACTGGATCTGTAGCACCATTGTAGGTCTTAGGCCTGTGGGTAGCAAGCCTTTTGTAAAACTTAGTCTCGTCATCCACATTAGCATGTTGGTTGGCTATGAACTGGACTAATTGAGCATTGGTCTCTTGAATGACTCTGAGTTGCTCGGTTAGGAGATTCAATTGGGCTTGAGGATCCATTCTTTCCCCAATTTCCTCTAGGTTCCTGCCAAGAGGTAATCACTAATTAATAATTATGCCTTTAAGACAAATAGATATGTACTTGCATAACACACTTTCTTAACTTTATTGATTTAATGACTTAATAACTTCATCAATTTCCATCCCATTGGATCACTTGTTTAGCAGTTTTAACACTTTTAATGATGATTCCTCAACTTAATTTACCACCATGCATAGGTAACTTAACCACATAATTGGATCATCACTTGCTTATAAGAAACCTTTAAGACTTCTAGTTTACTAATGGTACTTAGTAATCTGATTTAAGTTAGACTTACTACTTAAATCCTTTCTTTACCAATAATCCCTAAATTTTAAGCTCATTTCTTAATTACTTCCATGAGTTACTCGTTCTCTAATTTTCCTGATATTTTAGACAAGCTTCCAAAGCCTTGGCTCTGATACCAACTGTAACCGCCTCGAATTATGAAGGCAAACACTAACTGGAATTTAGTATTAATCAAGCGGAAGCTTACTTTTGCCAACACAATTAAGGGGTTACTTAAAGGTCAAACCAATATTCAAGTATAATACTTGAACCAAACCAAAGCAATATAACGGAAGTCTTAACTGTCCAAAATATAGGAAAATTACAACCAAATCGAAATAAGTCCAAAGGTCAAATGACATCCTTAAAATAGTCTAAATCTAAACTAACAGTCTCTCAAATAAAATAACGAGATCTAAACAAAGGGGAGTCATACTCCAACTCAGGTTCATCTTCCGCTCGCATATCCATTCTCCGTCGAGGTGCCATAGGGGTTTACTCTAAAAACAAAACCATTGGAAAAACATACAAAGCATAGTATCAGCAAAAAGGCTGAGTATAAACACACTAGTGTCCGTCAAACAAGTTATTGAAACCCTTTTTTTTTTTGAGTAAATTCATTTTGAAATATGCTTTTTCATTTGATAAATCATATTATGATTCAAATCCAATTCAATGGCTCTATAGTCATTTCAAATTCTCATTTTTCATCATAAATCATAAGATCTCAATGGATCCAAATCAATTTCAAACTCATATCATAAGTTTACATGGGTACTCTGTGAGTCATCCTGTGACTCGTTTGGTAGTCGGTCTACCGTCCGCGACATGTCCGGCAAGTGTAACACAATGGTATTGTGAACAATACGCGCTCAGCATTGGTGAGCCGTTTAATCATGCACACAACATTTGCTGTGGCATATGTACCCGCCATTTAGGCTAAAATATTTTTTTGTACATATTATATATCTTGTAATCTTAATAGCATTTGAAAGTCAAAAATATTAACTTTTTCCACATGATAAACATCTTTTATTTGCACATAGCAAAACATACTTTATTTGCAACTTAGCAAAATCAAATCATAATATTTCCCACATGGGTAAAACATGCTTAGCATAATCATATCATTAAACATAACCTTTGTATTATATTGGGGCATCACTAGCATGTATGGAAATGCATCGTAACAAAAAGTAATTAAAGTTCAATATGATTTTTTTTTTTTAAGGAAACCACTAAAATGTTTCGTTTCAATCCTTCTCAAAGTAAATATAACTAGAAGGGTTTTGAAATTCATTCAAAACAACTAGAATATGATTCATAAGTCTATAAAATCCTTACGACAGAAGATTTCATAAAACACTATTTTCTTAAATACGAGATAGTTTTGCAGGTATTAAAATCGGTAATTGATTTACAAAGTACATATTAATTCTCCAACAAGGCCCAAATTAATCAAGTCATTATAATACCTTATTTAAAATGAATTTAAGGTTGTCCCATCAGATTATAATTGGTTATGCGAATTTATAACGATCTTACAATTATTTACGACAATTTGGGTATTTACCGTTATTTAAATGGTGTCTTAAATCCGTAAAATTTATAAACCATCTAATTTAAACTTAATTTATACTATGAGGCAGTAGGTTATTAATATCAATATAATTTTTTTATATAGGTTTATTTTTACCCAAATTTAATTAACAATATTACATTTTTTAATAAATAAACATTTTCTATTAATTTGATAAATTAGTAAATAATTAATAATTTATTTTATAAAATTATACCAAAGTCCCAGAAGTCATATAACATGTTTATTAGGCCATTTGAACTTATAAAACTCATGTATGATGTTTTATTATTTGTATAGACATTTTATCGATAAATAAAATAAAATAGCTTTAAAATTATTTGAGTCCGATTAAAATATTATAAAAAACATCATATGATATTCCAGAAGCTATTTTAAGAAGTATAAAATTTTAAATAACCATTAAAAATCTTGTGGAGTATTTTTAATAATTAATATCGTTATTTTACCGATAAACCGAATAAAATTTATTTAAGTCCATATATGGTCACGAAAATCCATATAAACTTTTTTAACATATATCTACTGATTATATAAGTGTCTCATAAAATTTTCATGTCCAAAAGACGTCATTTAGTGCTTATTTTATATTTTACCGTTTTCAAACTTACCGATTATTAATAAACGAGTAAAAATTATTAAGGTCCTTAAATGTCAACGAAATCTTCCCAAACTTTTACCAATTTTACCTACTGTCCATATAAGTATGTGATAAAAATTTCAAGTCCATATGTCTTTGTTTGGTAATTATTTTATATTTTATCATTTTACAATTTACCGTTAAACAATTTAACGATTATTCAAAAATTATAAAAAAAATTCAAAACTAAATATATTCTGGCCAAATCTTGTTGGAGACATTATAATATGTTTTTATTAAATATTTTTGATGATGAAGAGTTCATCTAATACCATGTTTTATAATAAGAGTATTTAACACCTTAAAATCCATTAAAATATCAATTTAACGAATAATCTCAACAAAAAGTATCCAAGAAATTTTCTTAACATATGGCTACTGAAAATTTCTCTTAAAATGAATTTAAAATGTTTTCAAATTCATATAATCATTTCCATCACAATAACTTTCACAAAGTAGTGTTAAACATGCCTTTAAACATACAATAATTTATAAAATCAACATGCATGATGCCCACAATAATAATACATGTAATAAATTATTCCATACTCAAATTTATCATTTTCACATCATTTTTCAAGATTTAAGAACTTCACTTTGGGAATTTATTTATTTATTTTTTTTTAAAAAGAAGTTTATACACAAACTTTCCCAACTTGTTCTTAAATCCTTTAAAAATCACCCCATGTGACATACCTCGACTCCAAGCCTATATAATTATTCCGTAAGCTCCCACGTAAGCTCCTACGCGTTCTTAGAAGTGGTTCTAACTTTGGGTCCTTGCCCTTCAAGTCTCAACTCCAACTCTTCAACTAAACCTATTGCATTCATCCAAAAATCAATAATAATTTTGGATTTCTAATATGTACTTAACTTTTCCTAGTTAGAGTTGTTAGGCTAATACTTGTGATGATTTTAAAATATTTGGAGTATACTTATTATGTTGAGCAACATAATTAGTTAAGTCCCATAATTTTACTTGAATCCTTTAAGTAACAAAATTTATATGTTTGTAGAAATGCATCTTCTTACTTTCTATTATGGCCTATTTTTAAAGATTTATAAATGATGATTTTCTTAGTTTAGAGATAAAATATTCATTTTATAATGATATTAGTTTATAGAAAGATTCATGTAAAAAAAATATTTTACATGAACAAGTTTTAACAAAAACTAGTGGAATAAAGAAATGAGCATAACTTACTCTATACTTGGTGGATTTCTTCAAGTTTGGTGTCTATGGAAAGCTCTTAAGATGAAGATTATTTTTATGGGAGATTTGAGTTTATAAACATAAATTTTCAGAAGTTTTAGATGGGTTTTTGAAGAAGATTTGATGAGAAAATAAGGTGTTTTTGCTAGAAATTGTAAGTTTGAACTTCAACTTTGCTTATGGATGAAATAAGGAGTAAAATGAAGAGTGAAAGAAGGTTGATGGAGCTGAAAATATGGACAGATAATATGTCTTGATTTATTATGTTTGCATGCTTGTTATGATGGTGTTTTTGGGTAAGAACAATAGGGGCTTTGGGTAGAGAGTTTGGTGGAGTGTGTAAGTGAGTTTTGGGGCTAAAAGAGGGCTAGTATGACAGCTAGGGGCTGCTGTTTTGGGGCTGGTTTGGAGTGCTTTTTGTCCTCAATTTGGTCTATTATGGTATAATAAAGGTTTATCTAAGATAGTTTAAAGTTTGGGTAAAAATTGTTGTACATGTAACAAGTTATGTAACTTGTACTTCATGTTTAAAAATCACTTGTATATGTGTGAAATATTTAATTTACTCCCATCATGGTTATATAATATGCTTGGGTAATAATTAAAAATTTTTTTTTTGAACTGTTATGGGTAGTTGCTCAATTTTAAGTTTTTACCTCCAAAGTTTACGTTACTTGTTTCGATTCATAATCATGTTACGAATTAACAAGTTTCTAATCATCGTAGAGATTTTTCAAATTACTACCATCACTAATTAAATTATAATTAGTAACGAACAAATATATAAGAAAAATTAGGCGTTAAAAACGACTAATGAAATCTTCTAATAATACGACTGTTTCATTAGAATTGAAAATAATAGTCATATGCTAGAATTTAGGTGTTAAGTTGCGATTTTAAGGGTTTTTAAGTGTTTTTGTTAATTTCGCGCGTAAAGTAGGTCAAACATGGTTTGTTATGCACGAAACATGGCACACAATACTATTTGGCATATATTATTGTGTTGAAATGGTTAGAATTGAAAATAATAGTCATATGCTAGAAATTAGAAGTTAAGTTGCGATTTTAAGGGTTTTTAAGCGTTTTTGTCAATTTTGCGCGTAAAGTAGCTCAAACTTTGTTTGTTTTGCACGAAACTTGGCACACAACACTATTTGGCATATATTATTGTGTTGAAATGGTTAGAATTGAAAATAATATCCATATGCTAGAAATTAGAAGTTAAGTTGCGATTTTATGGGTTTTAAAGCGTTTTTTTCAATTTCGCGCGTAAAGTACTCAAACTTGGTTTTGATGCGAAACCGGGGCTGATTAAGGCCTTGGTTATGCAAGAATTAATGTTGTGCGTAAGCTTTGATTAATGACCCAGTCAAAAACTACAAATGATCATGAAAAGAACACGAAACAACAACAAACACTTAAACAAAATTCTGATCTAGCAAACTGTCGAGCAGCCCTCCTTCAGCTCAGCTTCTAGGAGTCCACGGGGATTGTTAGAATGGTTTTAGGACCTTGATAGCTAGATCCAAGTACCATGATTCCATTTCCACTTTAGCCTAGGTCCTGGATGCATAGGTTTGGTCTCCATGTGTCGTGCAAGGTGGTCTGGTCACTAGTTTGCTGCTGTGTCAATTTCGCGCGTAAAGTAGGTCAAACATGGTTTGTTATGCACGAAACTTGGCACACAACACTATTTGTCATATATTATTGTTTTGAAATGGTTAGAATTGATAATAATAGTCATATGCTAGAAATTAGAAGTTAAGTTGCGATTTTAAGGGTTTTTAAGCGTTTTTGTCAATTTCGCGCGTAAAGTAGGTCAAACATGGTTTGTTATGCACGAAACTTGGCACACAACACTATTTGGCATATATTATTGTGTTGAAATGGTTAGAATTGAAAATAATAGTCATATGCTAGAAATTAGAAGTTAAGTTGCGATTTTAAGGGTTTTTAAGCGTTTTTGTCAATTTCGCGCGTAAAGTAGGTCAAACATGGTTTGTTATGCACGAAACTTGGCACTCAACACTATTTGGCATATATTATTGTGTTGAAATGGTTAGAATTGAAAATAATAGTCATATGCTAGAAATTAGGTGTTAAGTTGCGATTTTAAGGGGGTTTTAGCATTTTTTCAATTTCGCGCGTAAAGTAGCTCAAACTTTGTTTGTTTTGCACGAAACTTGGCGCACAACAGTATTTGGTATATATTATTGTGTAGAAGTTGTTAGAATTGAAAATCATAGTCATATTCTAGAATTTAGGTGTTAAGTTGCGACTTTATGCGTTTTTAACCGTTTTTGACACTAACATCTATTTCTCTTAGTGCTTTCAACAACCTTCTTCTTCCGTTGACTACGGTAACTACGCGCTGAAGTATATGGACGATATTATAAATTCCGTGAAGAACTTTGGAGTCGAAAATATAGATGCCGTAAGTATTTGTTACGTTCTTAATTAAATATATTATTGGTAAAATCTAATGTTTATTTCTATATTAAACTTTTATTTTAATATTATATATAGGTTTTAAACGACATTCCGAGGGAAACACGCCCTTTGAGAAGTGAAGAGATGCGCGAATTAAAAGACAAGATTGCCGCGTATTCTGCTAATATTTGTCCTTAATAAATTGTAATTAGTATAGATTATTTTTTACACTTTAATGTATATATATATATATATATATATATATATATATATATATATATATATATATATATATATATATATATATATATATATATATATATATGTATATGTATATATATATATGTATATGTATATATATATATATATATATGTATATATATATATATATATATATATGTATATATATATATATATATATATGTATATATATATATATATATATATATATATGTATATATATATATATATATATATATATATATGTATATATATATATATATATATATATATGTATATATATATATATATATATGTATATATATATATATATGTATATATATATATATATATATATATATATATATATATGTACGTACATAATATTATATTATATATACGAGCGAGAGTTTATTATTACAAAGAGATTAATGTTGATTATATGTGATTATCATTGGATTAATCACCGTTATTACATTGTATTATTATTGCATTATTATAAGGATAAAACGAAAAAAGAAAAAAAAAGAGAGTTATTTGCTGCGGTTTTGCCCCTGACCGCAGCAAATAACCCTCCTTATTTGCTGCGGTTTTTGCCCCTGACCGCAGCAAATAACCCTCCTTATGTGCTGCGGTTTTTGCCCATGACCGCAGCATTTAAAGTAGGACATTTGCTGCTATCACTATTGCTGGGAGCCAAAACCGCAGCAAATAATGACAAAAAAAACGCAGCAAATGAGGTTTTATCCACTAGTGATATATACAAAATAGTGTTGTGTGCCAAGTTTCGTGCAAAACAAACCAAGTTGGAGCTACTTTATGCGCAAAAGTGCCTAAAACGCTTAAAAACGCATAAAATCGCAACTTAATACGTAATTTCTAGCATATGACTACGATTTTCAATTCTAACCAATTCAACACAATAATATATACCAAATAGTGCTTTGTGCTAAGTTTCGTGCAAAACAAACCAAGTTTGAGCTAATTTATGCGCAAAAGTGCCAAAAACGGTTAAAAACACATAAAATCGCAACATAACACGTAATTTCTTGCATATGGCTATTATTTTCAATTCTAACCACTTCAACACAATGATATATACCAAATAGTGTTGCGTTTCAAGTTTCGTGCAAAACAAACCAAGTTTGAGCAACTTTATGCGCAAAGGTGACAAAACCTCTTAAAAACGCATAAAATCGCAACTTAACACGTAATTTCTAGCATATGACTATGATTATTAATTCTAACCACTTCAACACAATTATGTATATCAAATAGTGTTGTGTGCCATGTTTCGCGTAAAACAAACCAAGTTTGAGCTACTTTGTGCGCAAAGTGCCTAAAACGCTTAAAAACGCATAAAATCACAACTTAATACGTAATTTCTAGCATATGACTGTGATTTTCAATTCTAACCACTTCAACACAATAATATATACCAAATAGTGTTGTGTGCCAAGATTCGTGCAAAACAAACCAAGTTTGACCTACTTTATACGCAAAAGTGCCAAAAACGCTTAAAAACGCATAAAATCGCAACTTAACACGTAATTTCTAGCATATGATTATGATTTTCATGTCTAACCACTTCAACACAATATTATATACGAAATAGTGTTGTGTGCCAAGTTTCGTGCAAAACAAACCAAGTTTGAGCTACATTATGCGCAAAAGTGCCAAAAACGCTTAAAATCGCAACTTAACACGTAATTTCTAGCATATGACTATGATTTTCAATTCTAACCACTTCAAAAAAATCATATATACCAAATAGTGTTGTGTGCCAAATTTCGTGCAAAACAAAACAAGTTTGAGGTACTTTATGCGCAAAAGTGCCTAAAACGCTTAAAAATGCATAAAATCGCAACTTAATACGTAATTTCTAGCATATGACTACGATTTTCAATTCTAAACACTTTAACACAATAATATATACCAAATAGTGTTGTGTACTAAGTTTCGTGCAAAACAAACCAAGTTTGAGCTACTTTATGCGCAAAAGTGCCAAAAACGGATAAAAACGCATAAAATCGCAACATAACACATAATTTCTTGCATATTGCTATGATTTTCAATTCTAACCACTTCAACACAATAATATATACCAAATAGTGTTGTGCATCATGTTTCGTGCAAAAGAAACCAAGTTTGAGCTACTTTATGCGCAAAAGTGCCAAAAACGCTTAAAAACTGATAAAAGCGCAACTTAACACTTAATTTCTAGCATATGACTATGATTTTCAATTCTAACCACTTCAACACATTAATATATATCAAATAGTGTTGTGTGCAAGGTTTCGCGCAAAACAAACCAAGTTTGAGCTACTTTTTGCGTAAAGTGCCTAAAACGCTTAAAAACGCATAAAATCGCAACTTAACACGTAATTTCTAGCATATGACTATGATTTTTAATTCTAACCACTTCAACACAATAATATATACCAAATAGTTTTCTGTGCAAAGTTTCGTTCAAAACAAACCAAGTTTGACCTACTTTACGCGCAAAAGTGCTAAAAACGCTTAAAAACGCATAAAATCGCAACTTAGCACGTAATTTCTAGCATATGATTATGATTTTCAATTCTAACCAATTCAACACAATAATATATACCAAATAGTGTTGTGTGCCAAGTTTCGTGCAAAACAAAGCAAAAGTGCAAAAACGCTTAAAAACGCATAAAATCGCAACTTAACACGTAATTTTTAGCATACGACTATGATTTTCAATTCTAAACACTTCAACACAATCATATATACCAAATAGTGTTGTGTGCCAAATTTCGTGCAAAACAAACCAAGTTTGAGGTATTTTATGCGCAAAAGTGCGTAAAACGCTTAAAAACGCATAAAATCGCAACTTAATACGTAATTTCTAGCATATGACTACAATTTTCAATTCTAACCACTTAAACACAATAATATATACCAAATAGTGTTGTGTGCTAAGTTTCGTGCAAAACAAACCAAGTTTCAGCTACTTTATGCGCAAAAGTGCCTAAAACGTTTAAAACGCATAAAAGCGCATATCGCTATGATTGTAGCAGGAGCGGCACTCTCGATACATAATTAACATTAATAATTATACTTAAGATAAATAATGCGGAAGTGTAAAACGCCGAACTGCTAAAAACCATTTAAACTAAAATCGTATTGTGTGTCATGTTTCGAGCAAAACAAACAAAGTTTGAGCTACTTTATGGGCAAAAGTGCCTAAAACGCTTAAAAACGCATAAAATCGCAACTTAATACGTAATTTCTAGCATATGACTACGATTTTCAATTTTAACCAATTCAACACAATAATATATACCAAATAGTGTTTTGTGCTAAGTTTCGTGCAAAACAAACCAAGTCTGAGCTACTTTATGCGCAAAAGTGCCAAAAACGGTTAAAAACGCATAAATTCGCAACATAACACGTAATTACTTGCACATGGCTCTGATTTTCCTTTCTAACCACTTTAACACAATAATATATACCAAATAGTGTTGTGTGTCAAGTTTCATTTAAAACTAATCAAATTTGAGCTACTTTATGCGCAAAAGTGCCAAAAACGCTTAAAAACTCATAAAATCGCGATTTAACACATAATTTCTAGCATATGACTATGATTTTCAATTCTAACCAGTTCAACACAATAATACATACCAATTAGTGTTGTGTGCCATGTTTCGTGCAAAACAAACCAAGTTTGAGCTACTTTATGCGCAAAAGTGCCAAAAACGCTTAAAAAACGCATAAAATCGCAACTTAACACGTAATATCTAGTATATGACTATGATTTTCAATTCTAACCACTTCAACACAATAATATATACCAAATAGTGTTTTGTGTCAAGTTTCGTGCAAAACAAACCAAGTTTGAGTTACTTTTTGCGCAATAGTGCCTAAAACGCTTAAAAACGCATAAAATCGCAACTTAATACGTAATTTCTAGCATATGACTATTATTTTCAATTCTAACCACTTCAACACAATCATATATACCAAATAGTGTTGTGTGCTAAGTTTCGTACAAAACAAACCAATTTAACACTTAAAAACCCTTAAAATCGCAACTTAACACGTAATTTCTAGAATATGACAATTATTTTCTATTCTAACCAGTTCAACACAATAATATATACCAAATAGTGTTGTGTGTCAAGTTTCGTGCAAAACAAACCAAGTTTGAGCTAATTTATGCGCAAAACATAACACGTAATTTCTTGCATATGGCTATGATTTTAAATTCTAACCACTTCAACACAATAATATATACGAAATAGTGTTGTGGGTTAAGTTTCGTGCAAAACAAACCAAGTTTGAGCTACTTTATGCGTAAAAGTGCAAAAAACGGTTAAAAACGCAACTTATAACGTAATTTCTAGCATATGACTATGATTTTAAATTCTAACCACTTCAACACAATCATATATACCAAATAGTGTTGTGTGTCAAGTTTCGTGCAAAACAAACCAAGTTTGAGCTACTTTATACGCAAAAGTGCCTAAAACGCTTTAAAACGCATAAAATCGCAACTTAATACGTAATTTCTAGCATATGACTACAATTTTAATTTCTAACCACTTCAACACAATAATATATACCAAATAGTGTTTTGTGTAAGTTTCGTGCAAAACAAACCAAGTTTGAGCTACTTTATGCACAAAAGTGCCAAAAACGGTTAAAAACGCATAAAATCGCAACATAACACGTAATTTCTTGCTTATGGCTATGATTTTCATTTCTAACCACTTCAACACAATAATATATACCAAACAGTATTGTGTGTCATGTTTCGTGCAAAACAAACAAAGTTTGAGTTACTTTATGCGCAAAAGTGCCAAAAACGGTTAAAAATGCATAAAATCGCAACATTACACGTAATTTCTTGCATGTGGCTATGATTTTCAATTCTAACAACTTCATAACAATAATATTCACAAATAGTGTTTTGTGTCAAGTTTCGTGCAAAACAAAC